>NW_010414894.1:22074-41504 GCF_000710305.1 Buceros rhinoceros silvestris
TGCCAGTCCCTCTCAAGTGCAGGATGCTGCATTTGTCCTAGCTGAATTTTATGAAGTTCGTCTTGGTCTGTTCCTCCAGTCTTACTGGGGCAGCCTGAACAACAACACTGCCCTTAAGCATGTTGCCTGTCCAACCCTCCATCTGGTGGTGTCCACAGACATGCTGAGGGCACGTTCAGTCTCCTCTTACTTATCGACACTGAGAATCAGGCAAGGGAAGGGAGAAGGCAGAGAGCACTGCAAGAAAAGCTGTTTAGACTGGAACCAGGTAATTACTTTTTAAAGATCTTTTTAGACAAAATATATTCATAAAAGTAATATAATGTCCTGAAATTATGTCACATTAGGTTTGATGTGAGAACCTTCTAAAAACCTGCATGGAGTGGGACCGAGTGGTGTAGGGGCTGTGCAGACTGTGTCCTTTTCAGCCACAAGTATTACAATAAATGAAGTTAATTTTCTTTTGAGATATAAATAATTCTGTGACATTCTTCTTGCTTCCAGGATACAGGATTCACCTACATGTATTAGGCCTGTCATAAACTATCTTTTCAGACAGCAACAAAGTGTTGCTGTATCTGGCAGCCCCTCTCGCATGATGCTGGGTTATTGTTCTGCAGGCCAGGTGTGATGGAGTAGCGGGCTTTGCGAAATACACAAGGTATAATTCTCCTTTTTTCCTTTTGCACAGATTAGAAAAACAGGATGTGAAAGGAATGAAGTTCAGACAAAACCAAAACGAAATAAAAAAACCCCTCTTTGCGGTTCATGAGGTGACCATTTCCAGACTCAGTAATTTATAGTTATTCCACAGGACTGTATAAGATTAGTTCAAGTTACATTAGGCTACAGTGCTTGACTCTCACTCTGGATAATCTGACAGCCACCTCTGGGACTAATCTCGGTGTGATAACAGATTAATTAGCTTTTCTCTCTCTCTCTTTTTTCTTTTCTTTTTTTTTTTTTTGCATCTTAATGACAAAAATGAACCTTGTTAAACATTTAATTGCTTTTCTCCTTCTGTCTTTTTTGTTTTTTTTTTTTTTTTTTTTTTTTTGTCCTGTTGTATGAAGTCTCAATGTTGTCTTTTTAATAATGCTCAAGATTACTTCCTGGGTTCATGACGTTACTGGAGCTTTTAACATTTTTTCCCCTAGCTGGAAACATCTTATTTTGTTTTATTTTATACATTACATGCTCCCATAGTCACCTTACTTTTTAAAACTCAATGTCAAAACAAGAACATGAGCCAGAGGGAGCATGTAAAAGTCTGTTCACAGCTAACCTGGTGAATTAGAAACCAGTTTTTATTTTGGATTGTTTGAACTCATTAGTCAGACTTTGGGCAACAATGAAAGTCAGGTTAGGTGAAATTCATTGTGCATTGTGAAGGAGATGCATATCTAAGCAACACCTAAATCACACAGAATACAGAATGGGTTTAATTTTAATCACCTTTATATCAGACCAGTTTATAACAGCTATGTCCAATGAGGGAACTGAACTGTGCTAAGTGATTCAGTACATTAGTCACAAAATATGGAAAACAAATGTCTCAAGTGAAACAATGAGCTAAAAATATCAAATCAGATGTGAAAAATTAACACTTGTACACAGGATTTATAAATTAAGGACTCAAATTAAAAGTGAAGTTTGTAGACCACGTATATATCCAGCTTTCAGGTCTCGTCCTCATGAAGAATCCCCCATGCAGTTGCCTTTTACAGAACCTGAAACATCTATTAATAAAGAGCCCTGATTCCTGCATTTCTGAAGGATTTTTGCACAATCACATTAGAAAGCAAAGAGCTGCTCAGTGTCCATTTTAAGCATATATTTTGCTAGGTTTAATGGTTTTTCTCTCACCTTAATTGCCATGGTCCCCAGTTTAACAGGTGTGTTGGAATGATTCCTCTCAGCCTGGCGGCTGCTGAGGCACTTTGTTCTCCACGTGTTGTAAGAAGGAGTCTGAATGAGTCTATTAAGTGACATGGTGCGTCAGGCTTTGTTACAAAATTTGGTATCCCTCTGTCTAAATTCCCGTTCTCAGCCTAATGTTTTACTTTTGTGTTTGCTTTTATAAGTGACTTTAAAATCCTGCTACTAGTTTCTCTACTAATAAATGCCGAATGGTCCACGTATGGTAGACCACCTTTTGTTTTTGTTTTTCTACTTAATATTTACTGAATACTTTGAGGTATGTATGGTTTAAGAGATTTTTATTGTATGCGGCATAGTTTAAGCAGTAGTGGTAGTGTCCAAGTTGTTAGAGAAGGACGTTCTGTCTGACTGAGAACATGTTTGTTCACAGCTGTGCAACTACCATCATCCAGAAACCATGATTCAACTCATTGTGTTTCTACTGACAACAACTAAAGGTGGAGAATCAGAAAAAGAAAGGAGGAAATACAGTCTGCTTGGAGAAGATATTAGGTCTTCTAAAAAGGTTTCTTTTTCTTAGATGAGGAAAATCTTATGATCATTCTAGAAACTGTCCTGCTGCTTCATGATTGGAGGCTAAATCTTGCCATAAATTGAGAAATACATGATTTATTTTGTGCTTTCATACTTACCCTCCTTAATGTCTTCCACATTCAAGGAAGAGACATATTGGTGGTTCTATCTCAGAATACAGAAACCAAATAATTTCCAGTGGAAAATGCGTCTTCAAGAGTAGTAGCTGTTTTCCTGCCTGAGGATCCTCTGCCTCCAATTATTCATCCAGCTTGGGCAGCAAAGCATTGCCACCTTGGACTTGTGAGCAGCACCCATGAAAGAATGAATGCCTTAGGAACAAGTCTCTGTGTACTCATTTGAAATGCCGTATCTTAAAAGTAGAATTTCTCTTAGAGTTCAGCCTTAACCTGTGAGTTAATGGTTATCCTGAGGTGGTTTTTTTCTATCCAACTTCACTCATTGTTCCAGCTATACTTGGGTGGCCTGAGGAAGGTATACAAAAAAAGTCATAAATCCATTTGGATATTGATGTAGTATTTCTTTTTTAAGTAAAAAATTAAATTCAAATTCCAAAAGCTGAAATGGCACCTGATGGTCAGTAGAAGTTATTTGCATGGATGTGCTTCTGAAGAGGCAGCTTTATGCTTGGAAATTATTTTTGGCTAAGTCCTGGTCCTGGGTGACACCTGATCTGTGAGACAATGAAATCCTAAGTGACTTGCACCTTCTCATTCACCCATTTTGTTCTCAGTCTTTATTACTGTCCTTCCTCAGCAGTTTCTTATTAATTTTTTTAACATAGGTATATATGTACGTATATTTTTATTTTGTACTCAAGATAAAAACATTTGCCATCCTTACGCCTCTCTTGAATGAAAAGTTCGGACTAGCAAGAATCTATATAAGAAACTAGAGTTATGTCTTTATTCTCTGCAATGAGAAAAACACCACACTGTAAATCTTCCACCAGGTTTTACCACATCATGGTTCTAGAAGTCCTTTTTTGTTCCCAGACAATACTTTCCCTTCAGCAAATGCTTCCCTTGAAATCAGAGGAAAATTAAAATGATGTAAGTATTCCTGTAATATTAGAAAACAATTAAAACTACAGTCTTTCTTTTTTTTTGCAATTGCATGACTCTATTTATCCTTTCCGTTGTAGCTCTGAATGAGTTTTCAAGAAAGATGTCTTTTCACTCAAGTTTTTTCACCATCATCCTATTCTGTTTGAACAAATAATCAGCAGAAATGATCAGCAAAGTGTAACATTTAAGACAGTGGTGTTGCATGTTCTTCAGGTCCATGGAACCTAAGAAAACACATTTATATTAAGAAAATTATTATGGGAATATGCTTATTAATGGTTCTCTGTCAAAACTGATTAATGTATCGGTCAGATTTCTGTGCTTACCTCTTTGGGATCCACACTGTTCATCCTTTTCCTTAATGAGTTGGAGGAAGAAACAGGCAATCATAGGGTTAGAATTAAAAAGCTACTAAGTACATTTGAAAAATGGTCTGAAAATATACAATTAAGGGCAATACAAAATATAGAGAATACTGGCTGGAGGAATACAGGATAGGGATGGACTGGGGATGAGGACTTTAAACAAGCTGAATATGAGTCTACAGAATCATGTGGTTGTGGAAAAGATCACGACTAGGGTAGATGAGCAGAAGCTTTGTATGCAAAACCTGTGATGTAAAGCTTGTGCTGCTGGAACTGGTGTCTCCTCAGCTGGAGTATGGTGTCTTGGTTTTGGCACTAAAATTCAAGAAGGATGTGAACCCATCAGAAAAAACACAAAGACCAGCAAGAAGAAACTTTGTATTATTAAAGTTGAAGGAACAAGGATTTCTTGACAGTAGGAAGAAAAAGCTGAGGGTAGATATAACAGGGGGATATATAAATGATAGCTATGAAGTGGAAGTGATTAAACTCTACTGCATATTTGGTGTGGTAGGACAAAAACCTGTGAATTTAAATTATGACACAGGAAGCTTAGGAGATATGTCAGGAGAAACTTTTCAATATTAAAAGTTCTGAAATACTGAGAAAGGTTGACTGAGGTAAAACAACATGTATTACTAATAAAGGTTTTCTGAAAGAGTAGATAAACATGTCAGAAAATGGCACAGGCATAGTTGAATCTGCCTCCTGAAATCTCTTACAGGACTTTTATATGATTTCAGGTTCACAGTTAGTATTGCCTATATGACTTCTGCTGATATTTTAGCTTTTATAAGAGCCAGTGCTTGGCTGAGCTGAGAGCTGCGTTCTCTAATAAGGCATGAAACTAATCTCCTCTGTCTAGCAGATACTGCACAAGTCCACAGTTTTCCCTTTCTGGTTTTGGCTGCTTGTCTTAGATTGTGGAAAACATAATTACAGAACGTGATCATTTGTTTCCTGGAAAGCATTATCCTGCTACTGTATCAAAGCTGACTCAGCAACTCACATCTGGTTTTAATGTACTCATGCAAAACAAAGTGACCACATAACAGGCTATCTTAGAGTATGCAAAGTCATGCCAACTGATTATGAAGTTAAGATCCTTAATCTTTTGGAGAACATTGACTAATTTTCCCAATATGCAGAGGCAAGTGGGTTTGATAAGTATTTTGATGACACCAAAACTAAACAGAACCTGAAGACAGGCATTTTCCTGTTCTCTCGGCAATATTTTTTTCTTAGAAAGAGGGAATTTCAGTGATGTAAAACACTGGAATGAAAAATTATGTTCATGGGAAAAATTCCAAGAAAGAACTGTCCCTTAAATAAGAATACATATGACTTCATGCATGTTATTTCAGAACCCTTCGGATCTTCCAAAGTCCACATTTTGAGAATGACAGTAGTCTGAGAAGCATCTCAGTAAAAAGAGCATTATGAGGTTCTATGTTTATTGTATTCTCATGCTTTCTCTATCTAATGTGCTCAGTTTAACTTGACGGATTACTCTGGGAATTTGGCCGCACATCAGAGAGTTAAATTGGCTGGGCTGAATCAGATTCACAGAGTCAAAGGATAATGCAGGTGGGAAGGGATCTTGCAAGGTCTCTACTTGCCAGTTTTCCAGTCCAACCTCCTGCTCAAAGCAGGATCAGCTCATGCTCAGGCAAATGGCTCAGGGCTGTATCAGATGGCGTTTGAAAACCTCCAAAGATAGGGACTACACAGACTCTCTGAGCAACCTGCTCCGCTGCTCAGCTGCCCTTGTGTAATACCTATTTGCTTTTATCAGGTCTGAGCCTGTCCTGTTCCAGTTTACGATCTCTGTTTGTTGTTCCCCAGTCATGCCCCTCCATGAAGAGCCTAGCTCCACATCCCTGAAGCCCCACTTTCAGGCACTGGTAGGGACTGCTGTTAGGTCCCTCTGAAGCTGCCCCTTCTCCAGGTTGAACAAGCCCAACTCCCCAGCCTCTCCTTCCAGGGAAAGTGCCCACCACTGTGGCTGTCTTCTGCTGGATGTTTCTCAGGCTATCTTATTCTGTATTGGGAAGCCCAAACCTGCATGCAACATCCAGATGCAAAACAACGAGTGCTGAATGAAAAGGCTTTTAGCAGGGTAAGCGGTTACAGGTAGATAAAACAGGAAGAAAATAAAATTTGTTACTCTAAGTGGCACCTGCCACTGACTAGACACAGTATGTGTTCAAGCAAAATAAGATTAGAGAATCATCCCACTGCAAGTTTGCTTTGCTATTTGATAGACTGGGTATGGTCTGAATCTTTCATTTAGCTGGTGTATTTTAATGATGATGCTAATACCTTGTTTTCTGGAGTGTTACCATGTAGAGATGGTTAGAAGGAGTGTTTGAAGACAGAAGTGAAGTTACTGTCACATAACTTATCTGGAAGCCCTGTAACCATTCCCAAGAGCCAGTCAGTTAAAACACTAGTGAGTTAACCCCTCAAAACAGAAATGGTAAAATATACCCTACACTTGGCCAGCCATTTTTATTTTAGAAGTTAACAGTCATAGAAAGAGTGAAAACACATCTATACACTCTGGGACAAAACCCATCAATAATTTTTTTGTAAATCTTTTTTTTTTTTTTTTAATGGAGCTGTCTCAGGAGCACTGTGGTTCAGGAGAGCACCTGAAGGTGGAAAGAATGTACCTTATAGCTATGGTCTTCTGAGACAAATTCAATGCTAACGATTCATTTCTAAAGAAACAAGTTATCACTGTGGGAGGCAGTAAACACTTAAGAACACTGAGAAAGAGAGGAAGTAGAAAGCAAATTTAGTCATTGCTTGCAACCAGTTTGCTCCAGTATACCTCCCGTGATTTAGACATATCTATTGCTTTTTTAGTTTAAAAGAGATGGGCTCTGCGGTTTTGAAATTGAAGAAATTTAGCATTTGCTGAAAGTAGAGTGGAAATAAGTACCCGCGCAAGACAGAATACATGATTGCACTCATCTTTCCTGTTTTCATGTATGTAAGCAAAGGTGCCCAGACTGTCAGTGTGTGGCGGGAAGGCAGAAGCAAAAGCAGGAACATTTCTAAGGGCAGACTGGTTTTGTACAAGAAGCTTGGGCAGACAGCGAGTTGCTTACTTTGCCATAATAAACTATGCTCATATGCTTGTGTTTGGACAAATGGTTATATGGTTATGAGGGCTGCTGTGTGTGTACAGCTAGAAGCTGTTTTTTAAAACACTGGTCCCAAATTGTTGTTTTAAGTGTACCATATAGGTAATGGCAGCCTCACAAACAGTTGGTGATTATCACCAGCTAATCCATCTCATCTGCATGTCAGCCGACCAGTAAGCTGCACCCATGACAGAAGCAGTATTATTCCTTCCTTGCCTGCCAGTAAGGGTTTATAGGATGGAGAAAAAAGAAGTAATAATCTTTACTTTGTGATTCATTTTAACCACAAAATGTTTTCTAGTGTTTTGTTCAATCAGATTTTAAAATACTCCAGAATTAGGTCTACAACCAAAAATCCAAGCTTTGCGGGTGGCTACTCCTCAGCCTAATAGAACTTGCTATATTTTTTTTTTATTTTATTTAACAAATTTGCAAGACTTTCTTTTGGAATACTCCACAGACTTCATGAGACCTAACGGTCCCCTTCTCTCACCTGTCACTGTGGCTGAAGTTTGATTCCTTTGTAATGTAAGAGATTCTGAACTGCATACTTAAACCACAATGTTTAAATCAGACAAAGACTATGAACATGTATGTTATTTTATACGTCAGCTGTCAATATAAGTCTCTCATTTCCCATTCACAGTGTCAGAAGGCCATATGAATCAGTACCTCAACTCTGTGGACAGTAGACATTTCTCTAAAGATGGTGTTTCAAGAAATTTTAAGTATTAAAAGGTTTAAAACTAAGAAAACAGTAGCAAAAGAGAGAGAAAAAAGTTCTCCCATCAGGCCAATTGATTCTAGGGGCAGGTCACTGAATGTAGCATTATTTCTCCTGGTCATGTTTCTTTCCTACCAGAGCTCCAAAGTAAGCTAACTGTGTAAGCAGGATTGAAATACACAACCCCCTTGTGACTGGAAGCAGTAAAGCATTCTCCACTTGCGGTTTTCTTCAAATGAGCCTGCATGGAATATGTGTTTGAAAACAGTGAAACTCTTTATTAATCAAGTACTTCACTTGCCATGCCAGCATAAAGTTTCATTTATGTCAAAACTCCCTTAAAAATGGTTTGGAGTAGTGTCTTGTACACAGCCCTTCAACAGAAGAAATATTTTTGGAATTGTAAATACAACAATTGAGGCAAATATTTGCACTGTTTGAGAACTGCTGTAAGATCTTCGATCATAGGTTACAATTCCAACATTTTATTTTGGTTTCCTACTGTATGGAAATAAGGAGATTATATAGCACTGCAGCTAAAATACAGTGTCAGACAAACTATCCTAATTACTAGGTGAGGGCTTTTGCTGACCTTATCTGTTCTCCTAAGAAATGTGTCACAACAAATGAAATAACACTCTAGATATCCTCATAAGAAGTGATATCTAAAAGGAAACTCAAATTTGATTACCTGCTCAATGTTAAGGCTCTAAACAAATTATCTTTGTGCAAATTATCTTTGAATAAAGAGAGTGCTGTGTCTATCCAGGACAAGTACACAGAGCAAGGAGAAAAGCCCAGAGAGAAAGGATTTAACATTGCTGTAAACAAGGTTGCCTTAAGAAGACGTCTTTCGGCATTACCTCTTATTTCTTCTGCTAACGGGAAACTATCTGAATCACCTTGTACATTTGGCTGATCACTAGGACTGCAAATGTTATCAGCTCTGCTGACAGATAGCCCCAATGGAGTCACTATCCTGGACTCTGCTCTCAGTAGCATCACCTTCTCGTTCAACGTCTGCAAGAGAGTGTGAGGCTGCCCTGCATTGTGAGACACCAGGGACAAAGCTGCAATTCGGAGAGTCACAATCGTGCTAAGTTTTATACAAAAGACAGTGGCAGTAGGGCATGTGTGAACCAGCTAACCCATGAAAAGCTGGTGCAAAAGGGATGAGAACCGAGCAGCTGTGGATTGCTCAACTCCACGGGGATGGAAAAGGTGCAAATACCTGTTCAGTTCTCTGTGCACGCACAACGTCACGGTGTCCTCAGCATGTTCTCTGTGAATATCCCATAGAAGCGCCACAGCTTTTATCTTCTGTAAAATGCTGCCCTGTGTTATATATATTTACTTGCATTAACTGTTTTCTTTTTTTTCAGTGGCTTAAAAAAGACCAGTCACTGCCTATTCATTCACTAGAAAAGACCCGCTGATCCTTTGACAGGTACAGCAGAAGTTATTTTTCACCATGGCATGAATAGTTTGTTTTGTTTTACAGAAAAGCACTTCACACCAAAGCACAGCCAGGAATTATCATTCTTCTTGTGCTTGTACAGGTGCACTTTCTGAATTAGGCACGCAGACTCAGGCAGGCTCCTAATGGAGTGATGACACTAACACTGCAACAATAGAAGGGGCCTCCAGGGATGCTGGCTGTGGAGTGGTGGTGAAGGTAAGAATGTGGTTTTTAGGAGGGCTACAACTGAAAGCATTCTGTGAAGCTGACGCTTTATACCAGCCTCTGTAGACTTCTCACTGCACAAATAAACACCAGTACAGTAAGACATATCACACTATGGGATTTAAATCTCAGCAGCTTGTGAGGGAAGAGCTTGCAAGAAGTCACTTTTCTTTTGTTGTTTTCATCTATCCGTCTATGTAGCTATTTATTGAAAAAGGGATCTGGACGCTCCGCAAGAACTATGTGTGTGTTTATTTGTGTGTGTATTTGAACAGGGTCAAGTACAGCCATGCGAAAGAAGGAGTTGTGGCAAAACTGTTTATTGCAATGTGTGAACGAAAGAGCTGAAGTATAAATAGTTGTGTGAGTGGCAGCAGCAACAAAGCCTGGTTTCCTGAAGAGTTAATGCTGAAGGCTGAGATCCCATGTGGACTCACTGGTGTGTAGCAAATGCCGAGGATAGCATTGCATTGTGTGAGTGAGATCAATACGGTCTCCCTCTTCTACTCAGAAGCTTATTTTAAGAAAACTTTCAGGAACTTGAAAGCTTGGAGAAGATAACCCCTCTAATGAATTTGTATGCATTTAAATGCTGTTAGGAGGAGCCCAGCAGCAGCATTATCACATGCATCTCATTTGTTTAGGAAACCAAAATAATTTAATGTCACAAAAATGATGGTAATAATGGAGATGAAAGTACCTGTTAAAGCATATGGAACTTCACTGTTCACTGCTGATCCAGATGTCTAGGACATTTTTCTTGTTCACTGTTTGTTCTTATAATCTCATTAAAGATGCCCCTGCTCACTTCAGGGGAGTTGGACAAGGTGACCTTTAAAGGTGCCTTCCAACCCAAATTATTCCATGATTTTATGATATTCCTGCACAGCCGGGGACCATGGCTGATAGTTGTACTAAAAGGCCTCTGAAACTTTGGTTATTATTCATATCTTCAGCCCACTCAGCAGCCTGATTAACAAGGTACATCTAACTCAGTGGAACTGTGTAGCCCTTTGACCTCCATAGAGTCACAAACATGCTTGAACTGCAGACGGGTTTAAGAAACGTGCAGAGCTGCAGCCTTAAATAGAAAGTAGGCACTAGAAGCATGTGGATTATGTCCACTCAAGGTTCAGAGGTACTGTACAGGAAAATTTGGAGCTAGTTCAGGTTCTCCAGTGAAAATAAGGATTCATACTTCTAGGATGAATCTTGCCTCTGTTGTTATTTAATCTTTGCAGAACACTCTGTACATTTGAAAGAATGGGATAAAAGCCATCTGCCACGTATTTCTGATATGGATTCCAGACAGGCAAATGTAAGTTGCCATCTACTGGTATGACCATGTTCAGGTACTGTTTCCCAGCCCATTGTTCTTTGGGGGACATTTTGGCTAGTGTCAGTTACTACAAAGATCTAGTTTTAAAATACGGCAGGACATGCCATCAATTTCCTCTGCAGCTCCTACATTGCATTTCCATCAATAACTGAGGCTAGAGCGCAGTAATCATACAGAATGACAATTTGGTCTCCTTTTGATTCCAGTGCCAGCAAACCATTTAGCAGTAAGCACCATTTGTTGTGCTGGTGTGTGTCTCACGGCCTTGAGGCATCTTCCTGTAGACTAGAGACAGCAATGGGTAGGTGTATGTGATGATCTTCAGTGGGATTTCATCTAAAGTATGTGTCTTTGTTTCTTGCTAGAAAGCTCTGTAGGTAAGAGATATTTGTTCCATATGTATCTGTCTAGTTCTTGCATTTTTTTTTATTTCTTAACCCTTAATATCCTCAGTTATTGCAGAGATAATTTTATTAATGTGGGTGAATGCCATTAGAATGATGATGTGTTGAAAGCATGATTTGAGAGGAAGTTGCTCACAGTAGTTTGTGAAAGAATTATTTAAAGGTTAAAAAAAAAAGATTTACAACTAATCAGCGCAGCTCAGCATATCACTGAAGTGCTGCTTTATCTGAGCTGCTAGTCAGATGTCTGCAGCTAACTTACTCTTTCACAATAGTTAAATGTTATGATTTGAAACACACCGCAGATCATATTGCTGACAGAGTACAGCCATTTTCAAGAAGTAGTGCTAATGCAGTGACACAAGAGATTTTGTTTTAGACCTATCCAGAATTTTGGCCCATAGAGGCACCATTTCATCGAGCATTCATGAGCTCCTCCCCTAGAATAGTCTGCGTTCCTTGATATCAAATGACAACGTAGGGTCTTCTCTGAGACACAGCCCATTAATCTTGTGTTGCACAGCCACCTTAGTGCAGGCTATCATGGGAACACAAAGCAGCAAGTAGTCACCAGAATTCATGTTGCCATTCAACACATTGTAAAAATTAGTTTGAGTATTTCTGCTATGAGGACAAGGGAGTTTAAATGTTATCTAATGAAAGGCAAGTTTTGAAAGGAAGAAACCTGAGGACTATGTTTCTCTGGGTCACCTGAAGTTTCGTTCAGTCCAAAAGCAGCAAGGGTAATTCTTTGGTGTGGCTTCTCCCTTGAGGACCCATACAAAATATCCCATGAGATGTTGTAAGTATCCTTGTGTTATTTACCTGTTCCACATATTAACATCTTAAAGTCTATTCCACGAATTTCTTGGGTTTAATTGTGTCCTGTCAATGCTCAAAACTAACAGAAACAAGCTCTAGCAATCATGCTCTTTATATTGCCGTGGCCTATCAATCCCAAGGCAAATTAGCATTGTGTATTGCCATATATCTGTCCTCAGCAGGGCAGCTCAGCAAATTGCTGGGCCGCACTCAGGTAAGGGTGTCCAGGTAGTCTGAAGCATGTCAACGGTTGTGTACTCCCTGGAGCTTCAGATGCAGATTTCATTGGGGGTTTCACAATTGCAATGGCTCTCCAGTAACATTTTGAGAACAGCTCTCTGCCTCAAATGCCATATTTGACAGTCTGCTTGTGCTGTTTTACAGAGAGAGGTGTACAGTGTTAGGGCTGTGATTGTATTCCCAACGGCCATAAATTCCTGAGAAGAATATGCTGATACAATGGAAACACTGCAGATTTCCTGGAATATGAATATGAAATATATATAACATGTACATATATATACATACAAAGAGACAGATTAATATAATGTTCATTAACAGTTAACACCAATATGCAAATAATGTAACACATATAAAGTAGACCTTTTGGAACATTCTTGTGAATTTATGTTAAGTTTAGATACGTTTTAGAACAGTCTATAGGTGCAAAGTTGCTCCAGCATAAATTCAAGTCTATTTTTAGTAGAGCAGTTGAAGAATTTCCTGCTGCTGAAAAGGACCTAAAGTTTTTACAATATGAGTTTGAGGACCTGTGTGCAAGTTATTCAAAAGTGTCTGCATGATTTTGGATTACAGATTCATTGGAAGTCACTGAGCATTTTGCTCCTGAAATGCTTTTGCATGTTTCAAAGTTCTTCCATAAATCTCTAACTCTATGTTTAAAAATAATGTGTAATGTACACTTTGCAAAAATTAAACTACGATGTCCACATTTGTTTTCTCTTGAACCAACTTACTGAAAGTGTTTAAAGATGTCTTTTTTAACTGCTGGTCCTGGAAGCTGATACAGAATTCTGAAAATCAGTAATTTTTTTTGTGTGTCAGTCACCACTAAAAAAGTGTATGCATCAGAATGTAATGGTTTTGTTAATGCACACAGCAAAGTATCTCTACGACTTCCGTATCTCTGTATAAGGTAGAGCAATGGAGAGATTTGATAGAAGTCAGCAGAATTTTAAGAGAAAAACCTTTATGAAACCAAAATCTTGAATCAGACAACAGTGCCCTTTTCACACGTTAGTATAATTAGCCAGCATATTCAATGCCACATGACATTACAGTGGTCAAACGCATAAAAGAGCTCAAAAAGGGATTAGAGCATTATGGAAGACAGGCGTATTGGCAACCGTTACACAGACTGAACCACCAGAAACTGACACCCATAAGATCCAGAGCTATGACTTGCTGCAAACCAGGAAAAGAAATGGTGGAGAAGACTGAATTATTGAGGTAAGTTTTTAGTACTTTTCCTCTCAGCCTGTACTAATGATCACAATGAGGAGATTAGATGCAGTATGGTAGCCCTTAAGTGAGTACTATTTGTTGTTGCATAGATACTCACATGTAACAGAAGTGGTGATGTGCAAATTGTTTCCATACAGTTCTGATTCATGAATACTGACAAGGGTAAAGGCTGTTTACGAATCTGATATTGATTTCTGCAACATCAAAAATGTCAGCACTATGTCTTCTTCAGGAGCTCTTGGTCCAGAGGAGCATGAAGAAATATTTTGAGATTTCCATGAGAAGTACAGTATGTTCCTAAGATTCCCTGCAGTATGACTATCTTGTCCCAAGCTCTCTGAGTTTTTCTGGAGTTATATTACAGTTTTGGAGAACTCCTGCATGAGGGCAGTTTGACTCAGCAGACACTTCCTCTTCTGTTTTTCAGGTTATGTTTTTAAGTTGAATTCTCCTTCAGTTGACAGTTCTGGAGCTTTCCATAAAAACCCATGCCATCTAAAAAAAAAAGGTGTTTCCCAAAGCTACAGCCATTTTTTATATATTACTTCTTAAATTTTGAATGTTTTAATTAATTAATTAATTTTTAAATTATTTTTTAACTCATCTTCCCCACAACTGCATTGACCAGGTGGCATGTTTATGGAAGAGCTTTTTTTTTTTTTTTGTTACATTAAGGGTTTCAGTTATTGCTTACTATGTGACATTTTGGGTTCCAAGGACAAGGAAATGTTAGATTTCCAGTGCAATACACAAGCCTTATTTCTATCATGATTAGGTAAGTTTCTTAGGAGTCCTCACTCGGTTTGTATTCCTATATATCAGTCTGGACAGATGCACATATACATCTGCTGTGAGTGTGTGGTTAGTCCAAACCCTCTGGATATATTGGACCTACTGTCTGCCTGTCTACTGAACAGAGGTCAAGTTCATATAAGATATGTCAAACATGTTCCTGATGTGTCACAGATGAGGAATGATTTTTCTGCACATACAGTAGGTACATCCTACCTGGGATGCACTGACTTCAATGCCCCTGCATGTGTGGATTTGACATGAACATCTACAGCTGCCATCTGCCAGGGAGTTTGAGCTGTCAGAGAACTATTGCGCTGACCATTTAGTGATTTAAAACCAGGATGAGTGCAGGAACCTCACATTCACCCCAGGCAGAACAGCCTAGCTAACAGAGATTGTGGTTGGTTCCATGTTCTGACATTTCTGAAACAGTTGTGGCAGACTTCTCATCTTACTTCTTTCCCCTAGCAATCTACTTTGAAAAAATAGCATTTACAATTAACACATGGCTTGCTAAGGCATAGAGCTCAGATGTTGAAATTAGTACTACGGACTCCTCAATTTTATTTCTCATTTGGGAAACAACAGCTTCTTTGTCATCTCTCAGGCTCCTAATGAAGTTTACTTGATATGTATAAAGTGCTGGATGTGTAATGGCAAAACCAAGTCCAGAGTACTTCATCAACAACAGGTAGTTTAGAGGAGCACATTGCAAGTTGCTATTGTGACCTTGAGAAGTACAGGAAAGATCCATACCACTGTATGAACTCGGTAGCTGGGGCACAAGTCACCTCTGCGATCCTGTTCTTAACTCCTGAAACAAATTTCCTTGCTATTGTGTAGGAAAATAGGACCATTTGGTCCCAGTAACCTGAAGAAATCTGAAGCTGAAAGTTTTCAAGTGAAAAACACTGATGTCACTTTCAACACTTCCTAGATGAGTTGGAACGGTCTTCTGTACAAGGACCATAAAATTTGTGGATCATAATACCCTTTTTTTCAGAAATTTTAGATGAGCTTCGTGATTCTAGCAGCTCATCCAGGTTGTAGAGGCATGACGATTCTTCTCCTGAAGGACTAGGACCATATTATGCCAGCTTTGAGTTCCTTAATGCATTTAACTCATCAAGGGCAGCTGTTCAGTACATTTAAGGCAAGTCTTTTGGAGACTACCGTACTTGTGAAGGAAATGTCTGAAATAAATGCTTGAGAAATGTCTATTTTGAATGACATGCAGACTGGCTTAACTTGAATGTGAGCCCTCTAACCTGAAGTTAATTAATGCTATTCTGTGTCATTACGAAAGGAGGGTTGCTTTTCTAGTCATTTGTGCAGCTGCTGAAACTGTCAGCTACTCCTACACATAAGCTAGGCTGTGCCTTAGTACATATGTGAGCTACGCTACTGTGGTTTTCATTGAGAAGATGGAAATAACATGACATTTTAGCTTTTCTCCTTGGTTTGAGAACTTTAGGCAGTTCTCTTTTTTTCCACTAGCCTCTATAATTGATTTATGCATTCCTATTTCTCCATATCCAGATGCAGAGCTTATGAATGGATATACAGCGGGTAGGTGCACTCTGCATGTTTCTCCTTCCAGGCAAAAGATTTCCTTCTGACCTCTCAGTCATACCCAAATAGAGTTTAAATTTTGCCTGTGGAGTACATCTGCATGGAACTTTAGGTGCGTAATCTGCCTGGCATTCAGTCATCTTATGCTTTAAAACACTTAGCTTTTAATGTTTTGGCTCAGAAGGAGGGATTTTGATCCCTACACATTTTATAACAGACTTCAATTATGGTCTAGGGAAAATTAAAATGTTACCCATATATGGAAGAAAGTTGTCAGTCTCAGAGCGTGTTCTAGATGGTTGTTTTGCAATGTCCAGGGGAAAGATCCTGGAATAGCTCATTTTATAGTTAAAGTGAAAAATGTGGGTTTTTTGTAACATGAACAGCCCTCTGAAAACATCATCAAATATTCCCTTTGATGATATTACATTTTAGTTTATTTCCCATTGCCTAACAACGGGCATTTATATAACGATGGCCATCTTACAGGAAACTACTTGGATGGATCAAACTTTAACTGAAAACTTTCAGTAGGAAATCAGGTAGTATAATTTAATACTGTGCACTGTGCATTTTTGTTATCTTGAATATCCCAATTAAAAAAAGAGAGAGAACACAATTTTTTAATACTTTCTTTTAAACAGAACCTATTTTCAGCCTATTCTCAGTTGTTTAACACAGTGTGCACAATAATTAAAACATGACCACTCCTACTTATGCAGATATGGATGTAATGGAGACCAACACATAAGTTTGTTTGACTGCCTGGGTAAACCTAGCATAGAAAAATCTTTTTGAATTGGAGTGTTAACACAAAAAAAAATTATTAATCTGAATTATGCATAGGAGGAAAGAGTCTTTCTAAATATTTCAACACAACTGAACACATCAGCTTCTGATAATGCTCATTGTGCCATGCTACCTGTACAAATTGCAAGATTCATTCCTTTTTCCCCCCCACTGTTATTGCTATTTGGTGGTCTATCAGATTTTACTTAAGCACCAAGTTATAATTCATTGACTTTTTTCTTACCCAAGAATAAACAAAATGCCTCCTGTAGTCCAGAGTTCCCAGATTTAAAGTTTGTTATGAAGATTGTTAGATGACTTTATTAATAGAAATTGTTGAATATTAATTATGTTCAGATATCTTGCTACAAAAAGTTCACTCTCCATAGCTGAGCTTTAGATTAGAAACAGTCTCTACTGCATCTGTACGTAAACCAATGCTTTTTTCTTTAACAGCGATGTTAATACACCAGGCTCGTACAAGCAGTAAATGACACTGATAAGAAGAAAAGTTTAGTAACAATATAGTTTTATTGTGGAACAAAATGAAGTTGTTATCCTTATGGCTGTTTAAATAACACACACTAGGAGTACTGCTTTTTAATCTGTTTGTTGATTTTAGTGTTTGTACTGTGCCCATCAGAACACTGTAAAAAGTGTCTCCAGGGTATGTAAGTGCCTAAAAGCATTTAAGATCCAAACTCAGGAAATGAAAGACCAAACCTCCCCACTGTGATGGAGCCACTTATTTCGGTATGATTTTCTCCAGAAACTACCTGCAATGTGAATAATAAGCCTATGAAAATCAAGGTATTGACACTTCTAATATACGTTGCAGAAGAGATTTATTTTGTCTTTTTAAAAGGACTGGTGTGGTCTGACTGTGCCCTGAACCTGGCAGTCTGATGGAAGCAAGGCAGGGGCTCACACAGGGTAAGAGAGAAGGCACCCTCCAGAAAGCAGTTTTGATTGATGGGGTGAATTCTTGTGCTAACTTTTAACTTTTCTCTCCATCTCTCCTAAAAGATTGGCTAATCATGCATACTCTTAAAATGGAAATATTTATCATAGAGACCAGCAGTAATATTTTCAAGGTGAGAAGCAATGTGGTTTCATGTGTTTGTTATTTTGCATGCATATTCAGCCAATAGTAAATATGAGCTATTCATCACACAAAACAAATTTAATAAAACTCCTTCCCCTTCTTTTATGGCAACCAATAATTAACAAACATCATCATCTGTCATTACTGATTGATCAACACTTGCTACTGTCTGTTATAATGACATTTACTTAGTGTTGGTAAACATTAAATTTAATACATTTTATTCAGTTGCATCTTGGATGAATCTGGTAAAAAATACTGCAACAAATAAAATCTGGGCTTTCATAAATTGTGCATGTTGCATCCAAAACCCCTCATTATACCTGGCAGTAACTTGGCATAACATAACCTAGGAAGGCTTTATTGTAGCATTAGGCAAGCTCTAAAACAGTTTGTGGCCAGACAGTTTAGGACTGCTGTCTGAGTGCGAGCAGAAAATATATGAATCCTTTGCAAGGGTGGACAAAACAGAAAATAGTAAACACACAATCTTACTTCCAAGATCAAACTAGAAAGACATTACATGTATAATAAGTAATTGAAAAAAATCCAACAATGAATCTAATGCACTTTGAAGTTTTTCACTCTTGTATAATGTTCACTCATTCTTTGTCATGATTAAAGTTATTCAATACTGTCTGTGAAAATGTTGCTTTAAGAACACAAGTTTGTTCTTAAGAGCTGCTTCTCCTCATTATGAAACACCTTGAATAATCTTCAGATCATATTTTTTTTTAAAAGCCAAGAATATTAGCACATACTTCTCTGTAGTCTTAGACTTACCACTTATAGAAAATATTTACACAGACGTTGCAATACAATCTCCTTATTGTATTTCATGTTTCATGTGAAGGAACTCTTTTGTTAATGTCTCTGTCTTGTTTCTGGGATGCCTGATATGATTGCTGTTCTCTGGACACTTTATTGTTGACCATACTCTGTAATAGAGTTTAGCCAATCCATCTCACTACTCTGGGCACTCAAACAGGCAGTGCTTGCAGTACACAAGCAACAGGAGAATATAGGCATGTGTTTATTTAAAAATGTAGACATATCATATCAGGAAGTCATGCACTCCAAAGTGCTTAATGACTGTATACACTGGAACATCATGGTATGATTTATTATTGTGGTATGATCCAATGAATTACTTAACGAGTTAGAGACAAGGGCTGCAGTCCTTAATCCAAAAACCTGTAATTTAATTTATGGAAATCTTTCTCAGTCTGGGGGCATAGCATTTTTACCTGGGAAAACAGAAAAGTATTTCACTGGCTTGAACTTTTGTACTCAGAAGAGAGAACCTATATTCTTTTTGTAAACCTTCAGCAAAAAAAACCAAATCAGATTTCAAAAGGTAAGTCATTATCTAGAGTGAAAAGACAGACGAATGCAATTCAGAAAGTGAGCTTAATTCTAGTTTTACCCTCATATGCATTGGCTTTAGAATACAACTCTGTTTTGAGAAAATAAATATTTATTTTTAAGTCTTAATTTTTCTTTTGTGAAAAGCACAGAACAAATGATTAAAAGGCAGGACATACATTTTATATATTTCCTCTAAAAATAAAATAAAATAGATAAAAATGCAGCAAAATCCCTCCCAACCGGTCTCGTTAACAGAGCAACATTTCCCTCTAGTGGTCACCCAC
>NW_010414895.1:0-9680 GCF_000710305.1 Buceros rhinoceros silvestris
AAGGTCTCTTCCATCCGGATGATTCTGTGATTCTGGCTTACTTTTGTCTTTCTAGCAATGATTATACTGCAATGGGTACTTACATGAAAAAAAAAAAACCAACTGAATCTAGAAGTTAACAAATTAATATATATCATTTTTGTAGAAAAACAAATTCCATTTCTTCATAAATTGCTTGTGTCATGTTATGTTATAAGCTTTTACTGGAATTTTATAACCCTTGGAGTTTGATGTCATAATCACAAATATTTCTAAAAAAGAATAAAGAACTTTTTATCTATGATTCTTCCTATGAAACCATTCTATAAATAGGAAGACTGAAGAAACCCTCAACTGCTTGCCTCAGATTTGATAGTTGTGGCCGCACTGTATACTCTCAGAATGACTAGGTCTCTCTCTCATACTGGTGAAGGAGACAGACAAATGGGCTGGATGCAGTCACGGTGTTGATGTATGGAACCTTACCCCATGTTTGGTAAATCCATGCCTGGAGGAGAGTGAACCACACAGCCTGTGCCTTGTCTTGACCCTGCACAACCAGCCAAACCTAATGAAGAAGTCTCCATGACCTCAGCAACGCAGGTCTCAAGCCTTGTAAATTTTACATTTTCATTGTACACCTAGACTAGATTACATTTCAGTTTATTTTTCTGCATATTTAGATTATGGATTTAAGACAAACCCTGAGAACTGAATATGACTGAGGGAGGGACCTGATTCAGATGTCCTATGGAGTGCCATAAAGCCCAAACAACAAGACTGACTGATTCTGGCTGATTTGATGCTTACCATAGTGGGAGATCAGAATTTAAACTCCCAGTGAGCTTGGCCAGTTGGTCTAACATAACACATGTGGTATCCGTTACTTCAAAACTTTTGACTGAAAATTTTGTTCCAACTGTAACTCTACTAAAATTCAAGCTCTCATTTTTCAGTGATTCAATGATATAGCTAGCAATTCTTACAGGTTTTTTTAAATCACATTTAACAAAAATGCGACCAACAGCATTAAATGTTTTTTCTGTAGGGTTTTTCTGGGGGAGGGAGGGAGATTAGGTGCATCAGAAAAAGATTACTCATACCTTGATAAGATAACAGACAGGATACTTCTCCGATTTATACTAAACATAGTCTAAGATTCACATCAGTGAAATGTCTCTTGATTTGCCAGGTGGAAGTGAGAGGAGAACCATAATTTTTTAATTTCTTTTTTGCAGTTTTTCTATCCAGCAAAACAGGTGTGCTGGTCACATTATGTTACCATATGTCAGGAAAAATGGTTTTAAAAACAGTTAATACTATGCTTGGGAAAATTCCATGTAGCATATGCCATTTAATATATATACATTTTGTCCATACAATTATACAATTGGGTAAAATATACAAATCAAGTTGTATTTGAGATGATTTTTGGTTATAAGCCAATGCAAATATTATTCTCCCAAGATTCCAGGAAGAGATGAAGTGTAGACCAGTGACTTGTGCAGTGTCTGCCAACTGCTGACTAATTACATGCCCATCATTGTTGCATCCATGTATACAATGTGGGTGAAAGCTCAGAGAACTACACTGCACAGCATACTTCGAATAGCAACGGTAATTTTGAGACAAATTATTATATATTTTTCCAGTGTTAATTTCACTCAGTTGTTTTAGGGTCCTCAGGGACTTAGAGCATCATAGCACTGAAAGCAAAGTACTGGACCTGTCTAATACAAATAGAAAGGCAGAGACAAATATTTGTGCACAGGCTGTAAAACTTTTTCAAATTCTTTTCTGGACTAAGTATAAAATTAGGGAAAAAACGACACTACACTACTCTTCATGTCTATCAGCAAATGTTTATAAGACAGGACCCTGGGAATGTTGTACATTATCACTGGGGAAAATAATTAGAGCAACCACAATGTTTATACAGACAGAAAGACATTTTGGAAAAACATTTTCTACCATTGCACTGTGACAAAATGTGCAGTTAAATATTATACACATGGTGAAAATTACACCACAATTAATGGCATACCTCTAACATAGTTAATTCTCAATGCTTTTCAGTAGTTCAGAAAAAAGAGACCTATGACGGAGTGCTTCATGTTATAATATTGTTAAACAACAATTCTCAACAAATTTCATATGCCAGGCAGTGCTGCTGCTAGCAAAAACCTTTTGCATACATTCAAGTTGTTTCATAGAGTGATGTTCAAGATGCCTCCAGTTTAAATTGCGTGACAAAACTGAGATGTTAAGAACATTCTCCAATTTAATTGACTCATTTTGCTGGAAAGTGCATCTGTATTTAGGGAAACGGAGCTTGATTTCCCCTTTTTGCTATATTTGGTATCCTGTTGCGTGAAAGTTATGCCATGGCATGCCTAAGAAGTGGATTATTTTTATAGTAGTTTGTACTTTCAAAGCTATCTCTACAAACAGGACATTTTCTGTTGCTAATTGAAAGACGAGCCATGTTATCTTCCTGTTCCTCCACATCTGGGAGACAGCCAGGACAGACAGACGTAGGCAGTTGTCACCTAAGTGAATGCTAAACCAGTATCTCAACACCATTATTAATAGGTGCTGTTGCAAAGGACATATACTAAGTGATTTTTAGTATATGAGTATCCAAATAACTTAGTATCTCCTCCACCACTTAAAGACCTACTGATATTCAAAAGCCATTAAATGCCTCTTCCACGTCCCGGCCACACACAGCAAAGCTAATTACTCTCGGGGAACTTAAATTCCCACTTCAATTTCAACAGGACTGCACTTAATTTCTGTTCAAATCTCTTATACAGCAACAGTGTTGGCTGTGGAGGATACCAGAACACAGTGCTCTGAGGAACTTTCTGGGCCATTAAGTCAATTCCCCTGTTACTGCAAGCAAACACATTGTATAATTTATTTCGTACACTCTTCAGGCTCCAACATAAAAGTCATCGGGTTTTGGCCTCTGTTACTTAACTGGAGAATATCCCAAAATGCACTTGCTCTAACATGAGGACCTGCTTTCTAATTTCCAGCTTAAACTTATTTCTTCTTAGTTTGCACCCACTGTACATGTAAAATATTTAAGTTTCTCTTAAACAAGTCTTGTCTCTGCTGCTTTCCCCTGTGCCATCCCCCTTATCTTCATTTTGCCAGAATGAGCAAGGCTAGCTCTTCTGTCATCCAGTACAAAGTATTTCTACCAGTCAGTACAAAGGTATTTCTTTTGAACCTGTTCGACTCCTTGCCTGCATCTTCTAGGCTTTCAAATGGCCTGTCTTAAACCAGTGGTTGAGGTCTAGCCAGAGCCCTGCATGGTGAGGCTAGTATTTTTGTCCCCACTGGCAACAATTTCACTGACAAATTCTGGGACTGCATTTTTATTTTCATGGTTACATCACATTGATGCCTCTTAGTCAATCCTTGATCGACTAGTAAAATAGGGTGTTTCTCAGCTTCTTTTACAAATGGATGACCTCTGAACTTCTAGAAGAATTTCTTATGAATTTTTTTTTCCATTCTTATTTGGGCTTTTAGAGTCTCCTCTCTGCAAAAGATGTGTATTGGCAATGCCTCCAAACCCTGCATATCAGTACATTTTGTCAGGACCCTATTCACATTTGCTTCAAGTAACTGAGAAGGTATTAAAAAAAATCACTATTAGTAACCATGGTCTGATCCCTTCCCTTTCCACAGACCCTGCTGCTGTTCACTCTCTTGTCTCCCATTACCTACTTTACAATTCCTCTCCAGATTCCTTTCATTATGACAAGTAAAAGTTGCCAATTTGTTTCTAGAGCATGTTTTTTCTGGAATCTTTATAGATAATATTTTCCACATTATTTTTGTTCAGAAAATCTGTAACTAAACAGAAATAACAGTTCAGTATGATCTTCTTTTGCTAAACTATTATTTGCATTTTACTACTTTCAATTTGTCTCCTAGTGCTCCTGCTGGATCTCTTTCAAAGCCTGTTGACAGTTTAGGTCAGACTTATATGTCCATGACTGACTGTCTAGATACCTTTTCCTACACTTAAATACAGACATTTTTCTTGCTGCTTTCCTGGCCTGCGGTGTCAGTGCTAGCTCCACCTGAATGTTCTGTGAAGCTCGCAGTTCTCAACAGCACATCTTTCAATCTGTTGGGATGGAGTCAGGAAACACTCCCACTCAAGACAAACTTTCAAATTGCAATTTGCTCTTGGATGCCACAGTCCCACTGATCCCTTCCCATCTGTCCTCATAGCCAATATTGTCACCATTGCTGAACACTGGGGTGAAATATTTATCACACTTTGTTTCCAGGTTGGCAATACCTTTCATCTCTATCCCATTCTCAATGCACAGGAGTTACACTTCTCTTTAGATTCAGTGGACAAAGACTGTGGTTTCTTTTGATATTTCTTGATAGGACAAACTCAGTCTGATATCAGCCAGTTGTCACTTTGTTCCCACTCCTTTTGACTTTTAAGAGCAGTCCTTTTTTCAGCTCCTGTAGGCTCTCTGCTTATTCCCAATATTCTTCCCAGGGTAGTAACTACCTCTGCTAGGTCTGAAACATGCCCCTCCACAGTTTTTCCCACTGCTTGTGATATTTCAATATATTCCTCAGCATCTTTGACCTGAAGTAATTCCAAACCTTCTCCACTTTGAAGTTCCTGAGCAACTCAGTCCCAGCTGTCTTTCCTAACCAGTCTTCTCAATTATCAAAGTTTGCTCCTCTGATCTGAAATCTTAATTAGAGAGCTATTTTTTTTTTGTTTATCCTTCCATTTAAACTGAGTCAGCTCAAGACCACTCATGTTGAACAACTGCCAAGTCCCATCCAAAAAGTGACTGAACTTTATTAGTGGATGAAGTGATTTCTGCATGCAGTATACAGAGCCAAATCCTGACACCTTTCCTCTGTCCTCTTTATTCTGGCATAAGTTTGCTGAAATCAATGGGAGTTATGTTTATATAAGAACTAAAGGATTGGGCCTATAGTTTGCAGTTCTCTTTGAAATGCCTTAATACAAAAGGGACTACGCAAATACATTATTATTTTACTTGCTTTTTATAAAGCACAAAATATTATTGGCCATTCAAAGTTTATGGAAACTTGATGCAATTACAGTTGGCACTGACCTTTTTCCCAGCATAGGAGTCTCTAGGATAACACAGATGCCGTGTACAATGAAATTAATGTTATGGGCACAGTTGTTTGGTAAAGTAAGATAAAAGGAAACAATTACCTAATTTGATATGGGATATCTTTTTTTTCTTTACTTTACACTACAGTTTGCAACTTATTGACTCATCCAGTGGCAGATGGATTTTTTTCCCTTCTGTAAAACCAGTTTTCACCTACATATACTGCTATGAAGCATTATTTGAAATGATAAAGTGTAGGAAGCAGATCCAACAAGAACATTTTACACAGCTAGCATGGACACCCTGACTTCTCTTCTGCAACTTACTTGTGGACTTAACTTGATTGTTCTCAGGCTAATATGCACAATTTGGAAAATTGAAACAGCCTTCTATAATGTTCAAACACAATCCCATAAACTGAATCAGTTGTTAAAGTAAGCTTTATCCCAAGACCCCACAATGAGGTATCTATTACCAGGAGCTCTAAGCAAATGTTCTTTTAATTAGCTACATTTATCTTTAATCCCTGTTTTGACAGAAACTCTAACATAAACATACATTACAAATACAGAAAATCCAGCTCAAAGTATGGTTAATTTTTATGCTTGACAGAGCCATTTGGAAAAAATAACTGCGACCTTTTTGGAGACTGGGAAAAAAAAAATCTTAATGTGATGTCATTATAACACAGTTTCAGAAAACCGAGAAGAAACAGTGGCATCTGTAGCTAAAGTACAATAACAATTCTTAAACTATTCCTCTAAAGTGGCAATAAAACCCTAAAAACACCTTTGGGCCTTATGTTGAGGCAGCTGCAAAATCATGTTAAATAATTTCTGTAAAGACAACAGTAATTACAAACCTGATTAAAGTTTACCTACATTTCATTCCTAGAGTGTCTGAAATGAGGACTGTGAAACCAGATGGTTACACAGCACACGTGATGGATATATTCCATCAAGCATGTCCATTGCCATGGAAACAACAGGAATAACATTATCTTTAGTGTCTATTTCTTCACAAAACTATTCATTTAAGTGTTGCTGCCAATCTAAGCAAAATCCATACGAATAATTAAGTATCAGCTCAAAAAAACACCAGGTTTGCTGCTCCCCCCCCTGCCATAAGTGTGTTGGACATTGTTGAGCGTCGCAGGAATGATAGCAGCGTGTGTCCTCTCCTCAGTCCATGCCATATTCAGCTCCTTCTCTACAGCCTTTCTTTGTTCTTCTTTTGTGGTGTTTTTTTTTTTTTTAAGGCACCTTGATTTTGGTTACAATTTTGAGCTATTGTATTCAGACAATTCAATTGTTATTTGAATAAAAAAACAAATCAGAAGTTAAAAATTTCTTCCTTTCCCACTTTCTGTATCAATAAAAGGAATCAGAGGCAAGGAAGAATAGAGGAGATTTGAAAAAGTCATGAGAAAATACAGATGTGTTTTATGGAAAGTCATAAACCTGCAAGTAAGGATGTGGATTAGAAAACAGTAAAACTGAAGTAGAATGAGGGATTGTATACACATAGAGACGATGATAGACAGCACTGACACCATACTAACCTAAGATGGTCTATCCTCATCCTCTATGTTATGCATATTTCTTTTTCAAGAAGATAAATGCTCCATTCTGTCTCCTAACCTTTCCCTCTCGTCCCGCTCCATAGAAATGAATTTGAGACAGTGCTATATGTAAAAAGCCACACCCAACCCTCCAACAGCCACAAAATCATACACTTTCTGGTTTGTGCTCATCTCGGAAATGTATGGGACACATCGGTGATCTGAAATCACTTTGTGAATCCAGTGATTGCAGAAAATAGTGGTAGTTCAAAAGAATCTCTGCTATTTCATCTGCTAGTTCAAATCTGCCCAATAAAAGGATTCGTGAGGCAAAGGCTCAACTTGCCCTTAGCAAAGTACATGGCAAAAATCCTATTAGTACTATTGGGGAATGGTTAATCTAATTCCCTCTCCCTTACAAAGTACACCTAGCAGATCCACCTCAAGGCACGTACATGCAGGTTAAAGCATTTCAGCCACAAGATTGTCTCACCATGTGTTCCCATAGCCAATGAGCCCAATGATGTGTTACGCCACACAGTCACTAGATCAAGAGTCCTGTCCAAAACTTGTGAAAACATGCCTGGAACCACCTAGAATCTGATCTGTGTCTTTGCCCAAGCAATATACACATCTATGAAGAAAAAAAAAGCCTCTCAAAAAAATTGAGGATTTGAAGAGGTCATATCAAGACTGCCTGCTTAAGAATTTCACACCCAGGGAAGCCAGTGTGGAATATGCATCACAGACCCTGTGGCCTGTGGAGGGAACACGAGAGAAGGCTGCTACACAGAGACCCCCTACCAACATAAGCTGAGAGTAGAACAGCCAGTGCTGTGGGCGTTACAACTTGAATTGCCATAAGAACTTGTCCAAATCACTTGTGCCGTGCTGGCGTATCAGAAATGCACTTTGTACCGGCAGTAGCTAGGGCTGCTCCCTTCAGTTCGTCTGCTCACACAGGGGCTCCCAGTCTGTGACAGGGGCACAACCGCCACAGATGGCTGAAATTCTGCTGAGCTGCAGAGATTCTCATCTGAGGGATATCACATTACTTCAGCGCTTTCCTTTTTCACATTCAAAGCTCTGCATACCTGTGCCCTGACCCCTGCTTCAGTCCAAGGTCTTATCACATTCCCTCTCTATTCTCCACTACGGCCAGTGTTTTTAAACTATTTCCCTCGCACTCTACACTTCACGGAGAGCATTTTATTGTTATGGGTCAATATTTGGGCCCTCTGATTTTACAAAGAGGATGTTTTTTCCTGTTACAAAAGTTGCCTAGTGTTATTAAAACAAAGTGCAGCATATTGTGCAAAGTGCAGTGCATCGTTCTTGTCCTTACTGCACAAACTAAAATACAGCACATCTTCACAGGCACAGTATGGTGACTAACCTTCCTAGAGCTGGCCAGAGACTGTCACAACTCACACCTTTGTTTTGCTGCTCCAAAAGCAGTTGTCGTGATGCCCATTTGTCTGAACATTTGCAACCGGCATACGGGACAAGCAAACATAAGCTTTTTTTTTTCCCCAGGATGGGACCTTCTTCATTTCCCCTTCATTCCCCCTCACCCAAGAGAGTCAAAGGCAAGTGTCATGGGTTTCTGCATTGCAAAGGGTGCATCCCCATCAAGTAACCCTTCAAAAGAGCAACATCTCTTCTGTACAACTGTAGGGGACATGCCCACTGCCTCTTTCTTTACTTTAAAAATTACCCATGAAGGTCTCCCTGCTTCTGTCACATTACTTTTATTTCTGTACTGCTGAATGAGCAGGGTTGTTCACCTGCTCCGTCATATGTAAAAGTTGTCTTCATATGCCTGGGTGAGAAAGGCTCTAGAGCAACTTTTAATACTATACATATACTCCCTCAATGACGGGCTTTGTTTTCTGAAACGTCTGTAACGTGGTACCTGATCGCCCTATACAGGACAGGAACAACTTCCCCTAAAGTCAAACCTAGTTCATCCACAGCCTGACTTAACCCTCCATACCTCCAACTTTCCTCTGATGCAAATTCATTGGTTGATTTGAGTTCTTACTCCTCAGCTGCTCCTGGGCACAAACCATGGGGAAATGTCCACAGACATTTCAGGCAAGCAGTAAGCACACACCACACACAGTTCTTTACCTCTTCCCTCTTCGTCTCCCCAGAAAGCCGAAACTCAGCAGATTTGCTTTGCAATGTGTTTATGTAGTTTTTAATTTAGTATTTGCTGTGCTTTCTGCTCGTATTAGAAAAGCAGTTCAAAGAAGTGAGCCTTTCCTTGGACCAGAAAGTCATGCTGCAAACGACTAGGGAAAATTTTGGTCTCAATAAATATGTCCTGCCGCTGTTAAAGGGAAGTAACTAGACCAGACAGAAAAGGACTGGAAACAGCAGAGTGGAGCAGCTGCATGCATTGCATTAAAACATGTTTATCATCTGGCCTACTTGGAGTTGTATCTTACATTGTGAGTTTATTGTATTTTGGCTTAATAAATGTGAATTCTCACATTCTTCCAAAGTTATAAGTAGGTCCAGATATGCTTCCCACACATTTCATCATGATCTCAAGTTGTGTTTTTTAACATACTATAACAATGATTAATTTAAAAATTTATGAACAAATCAGGCCTTGTCAGATGCATTTATCATACCAGATTCCCTTTGCTGAGATGAGATGTACAGACCTCTAAATATGAAAATAAACTTCATTCTTACCAGAGAATATTGAATACCACAAAAAATAAACACAAATAAAATTAACAGAAGAAAGCCATGCTACCAGAGAATTTGAGAAAAAATATCTAAAACTACTCTAAAATATACTGACATGTATACAGGAAATGGAAAAAAAGTAGTTTCCCACTGCCTTTGGGAGATGCCCTGTACAGGTGAGACTTTCCTCTCCCAGACAGCAATATCTCATGCTCCATACTGTCATGAATCCAGCTGTGCATTGCTCATACAAACCTCATAGGGCAGCAACCATGTGGGTTGTGTGCCTGTGTAGG
>NW_010414895.1:9801-10125 GCF_000710305.1 Buceros rhinoceros silvestris
TAGGGAAGAGGAAGAAAAGCTCGCTCCTGTGCTTCCTCTGCTCCAAACCCCCCCTGCCCCTAGTCAGGCCAATCCTGGTCCTAAACAAGACCTTCCGAAGAGACAGAGCGTGCCAAGGAGATCCCAGAGCCTCTGTAACATGTCTTGGCAGTGAGGAGGGAAGGGAAGGGAAGGGAAGGGAAGGGAAGGGAAGGGAAGGGAAGGACCAGCAACTACTGCAAAGCTCTGCTGAATCCCTGTCATCTTTATCCATAACATCCACTTGCATTCTAAGTATTTAGAGGAGAAGGTCAGGCTCTAATGGCTGGCTGTGAGGGGGGAGGC
>NW_010414895.1:10347-31792 GCF_000710305.1 Buceros rhinoceros silvestris
GGGAAGGGAAGGGAAGGGAAGGGAAGGACCAGCAACTACTGCAAAGCTCTGCTGAATCCCTGTCATCTTTATCCATAACATCCACTTGCATTCTAAGTATTTAGAGGAGAAGGTCAGGCTCTAATGGCTGGCTGTGAGTGGGGAGACTAAAGACAGCAGGACTCACCCTTGCCTGGTTCTTTTTTTTTTTGCTGCTATGATAAAAACAGTTAATGATAATATTATTTTTCTGAAGGCAAAGTCCTGCTCAGCAGAGCAGAAATATTTATGACACTCCTTGTATAATTGTTACCAGAAATTATTTTTAAAGTTAGACACACATTTCTACAAGATCAAGTATGTTTGAAACTACCTTGATGTTGTTTAATGCAATTAGCTTTCAAACATTGTTTCTATGTATTAAAAATGTACTATGAAGAGGTAGAAACCTGAGAACACACTGAAGGGCAGAGTGGGCTTGAAGAATTAAATGAACGTAGTCAGAGAGGATTATGTATTACCAAAAGGAAAGGTTCCCAGATCTGGGAACCAGTTTACTGATTCTTGTCAACTGAAATGAGATCTATTTTCTTTTTTTTTTTTTTTCCCAACTCCCTAGGAAAGGAATGCTGATTCTGAACTATTTGTATAAGGTGGTAATTCAGAGAAAGATGATGAAGTGAGTGTCTCAAAATCTATGCTATTTTATAAGTAAAACCACTAGTATTCTCCAAAGAAAAAACCCACCAAACTATAGAATCACTAAAATACAGAATCACCCATGTCAAGAAATGAGAAAGCCCTTTCCAAAACCTGATCTGACTAGCCAGGTTGTTTGTTGAGGGTCAACTTACAACTGCTGCACAAGGATCATTTTAACTGCATTGTCCAGACCAACCTCAAAAGTCCCACTTTTTCATTCGTTTATCAGAGAGAGTGTCACATAAATTGGCTGGTCACAGTTTTCTTCAGCCATTTCCAATGAACCCATGGGGAAGAAAAGGGGAAAACTGCCAATGCCTCACTCCTAAAAAGAAAAAAGACAGACATGAAGGCATGAAGTTAGCTGGATGCCCCTTGAAGAGGAGAGAACAGAAAAGTGGGGAAATGTGGCTGTGACTAATATGTTGCTCCATGGTGGTAGAAGGAGAATGAAGAGGAGGATGGGTGCCCCTGCCTTGCTCTGACTAGTCCAGCTGTTCTTCTGCTTTCTCCTTCAGCCTCAGGAGGGACTGGGGGCTGGGAAAGGGCTCAGAGGTGGCCACGCTTATGTACTGCCTTGATAGCAGCTCTCAGGACTGATTGTGTTAGCACGATTACTGCTCTGCTCCTTCATTCCCTTGCTACTCCAAACTATACGCAGGGATGATTTTTCACATATTTTGTGCCTTGCATTTTGAATTCATGAGAACAACTCTGGTATGCAGCACATTTCTGTTATCTTCCAGCAACAGAATGTTGAAGGCCAGACTCTCACTGAAGGACCCTCTTTCCAGGGTCAAAGCATGTGCATTGAGAGGCTACACATTTGATGGGAGTCTACATCAGCCACAGCTTGGTAAGTCCCCCCTGTCCCCACTTCGGACTGATTCACCAGCCACTCACTCGCTGAGCTGGCCCAGGCAGCACTCCTGACAAAGTCAACCCTTTTCTTCGAGCCTGTGTGTGTTTCAGAGCACCAGCTTACTGACAGACCTGTGGTACACATAGGGTGGGAAGCAGCCAGGGTTGCATGCAGGACTGAAACCAGCCCCTCTTGGGCTGCATCCACAGAGGGTTCTTCCTACCCTCTGCTTGCAGAAGTTCTGCTTGACCCACAGCTGGGATAGCCCGCCCGCATCAGGGAAAGCCAACCTCTTCCCTCACCCTCAACTGCAAGCTGGGTTGGGATGCTGGTTAGGCTGGGTGGTGGAGTGACCAGCTCCGGCAGCAGTGCACAGGGTAGGGATGGGGGCACTGTGGGACCCTGCCCTGGCATGGCAGCACAGTCCTAACCACAACCCCGCTCCTTCCACCTGCCCGAGGGTCAGGGCTGAGCATGCTGCACACTTCTGTGCAGCGTAGGGAGGCCGCCCAGCTCTACTCAGGCAAATGAGAGGAAGCAGGTTTTCCAGCAGGGTGATCTAATTTATGTGCAGCTTATGCTGCATTATACAGGAATACTTTTGACTCTTTGATTTCCTGATTGTAAATTTTACTCCTGCTGACAGAAAGAGTAATTGCCGTGACCAGAATCAAACTGATTGCTTAAAACGTTGAAGCTGACATTTTTGTTCCTTTTATACAATATACGCATTCCTGAAGACTGAAGTTTAGAAGGATAGATATGGCATTGGTGTTTACCAGAAGTATCTTTGAAATGCTTTGTAGTGCCAAAGTATATAGAAGGCTCATTTACCGTGTTGGAAGAGTAAATGTAACAGGGGCATTTCTGCAGAAATAAAATATATGTATGTTTTTATTTCTTATTCTCTTCCATAATCTTGTTATTAGTTTGAAACTCACCAGACATTCTGTAGGTGATAAAGAGAAAAAAAAAAGTTATTTCTACAAAGCTGAGCAGTTCTAATTTCTTCTTATTTTGAACTAAACATGCCAGCTTAGGCTGAAAGGTGTAACCATGCTCTGCAGTCAGGCCAACAAATGAAAATAAAGGTCAAAACCATTTCCATAAGGAAATGCAGCTGAAGGCCACCGACTAGTTCACAGAGACACCTGACGCAAAAGATCAGAAGTGATAGCAAGGAGGTCTGATGTTGTGAAGGGAAAAGCAGTCCCCAGAAGAAATCAGTCAAGGGGCCATCCCTCAGCTTGCACTGTGCCTTGCACACCTCTCCTGCAAGTTCAGTCACACCCTTCCAAATCTACTTGCTCCCACACAAAGTCATATGGGAGTAGGAAGGCAATGACATACCTTCAGCTGTTCCCTGTTGGTCTAGTGCTGGACTCGGGGCAGCCACCTACATGGTTTGCTCCCAACCCTTCCCTGTGCCTCCATTCAGAGACACCGCTATTTATAGATACTTTGGTGCAAATCAGCACCGCATACTCCACACATATTATTTGAATTTACTTAAACTCATTGAAAGATGGAGCCTTTGGGGGTTAATCAACCACTCAAGTGAAAAAAGGTTATTTTGATTAAGTTTTGTTAGGCTAAGTTCAGATTAATATTCCTGTAGATACAGAGAAATCAGGTAATAATCCCCTGTGCATTCAAGTATTTCATTTTCCTAGGTCCACCCCTTGGCTAGCAGGCCATGCTGCCCCAACCCTTCCCACATTGCACATGTTGTGCAGATACATCACCACTATAGACGATAAGAAGGAAGACTGTCATGCAGCAGTTTCTCCTTCTAGCCTCTTTCCCAGAAACTGTGTCAGCTGTATAAACATTCCTCTCTGCTCAAGAAATGTGGAATGAGCCCACAACGGGGCTGATAAGGGTGGAATCCTACTTCCCAAACCAAACGTACCCGCAGGTGGGAGCAAACCTGTGCCCCTGCAGTCCTTCAGCCTTCTTCTATCCCTCCCCATGCTCATCCTATAGTCATACAGCAGGAAAAAGCCACCAGCAAGCCAGTTTCATATCCTTCACCCTGTATAACTTGGCACTGGCATCATTTAAAGTGCCTGAAGAACGGTTCTGATGTGTAATAGTAATCTAACTGTACTCAAGTACTTAATTTAGTCAAACACCGTTACCCCATGGTTATCCTATACAACATAATTATTATTAAATCACTGTAAATTTTTCAGTATGTTTGATTTGTGTCCTTAAGAACATTAGGAAGGAGTGGGAGGAAATTTAGGTCAACCTAAGGGTGTTTAGAAATCCTCCCATTCCACTTTTCAAAAAATAAAAAAGTCTAATAAAATTTGGGAAGTTTCTTACTGAAAAATGTGAATGTTTCTGGACAATTTTATATTTAAAATAATCGTCTGAAAATTTTCAAAAATAGCTCACTCTGTGGACTAAATCTAAAATGACATAATAAATGGTCTTGTAAATACATATAGAGCATCACTTCATGGGAATGTATAAACGGAGAACTAAATTCTCCCTTTCTGTAGAGAAAACTTGCAAAGGGAAAGCCACTGTAAAACATCTGTGTGGCCAAGGAAACTGTGGCATTACCACAAGGACTAAGACTAATGGACGTGAGCAAGGGGACAGCATGGATAAGCAGTGAGATGCAGAGACAGGAGATCTCTGCACAGCCACAGCTGCTCCAGCCTGGGCAACCCAGGGAGAGAGAGGCTGCAAAGAACCTGGGTTGTGCTTAGAAAATATCCTCTGCACCATCCCCTGTACGAGACTAAGCTCCAGCCTGTATGCGTGTACCACAGACATAAAGGTCCAGATGCCATCTGTTCCTCCCTGCTTTCCAGCCCCTTGGAACAGCCATCTTGTGGAGTCTTACTTCCATAAATGCCATACCCTTTGTATAGTCTTCATATAATTAATATTTTGCTGTGTTACTCCGTATTCCTCATGCTATGAAAGCCTGCGAGAGGACAAGTGTGCAGAGCTGCTCCACCTACAGAGGCTGGAAGTGCTGGGGCAAAACACAGCTACCTCTATTCTGAAATGGGCATCTATTGCATGTTTAAGTCACCTCCATACTGTTCTCCATTTGGTTTCACAAGTACTCCACTAAAGTCTACTTCAATTGACGTACTGCACAGGCTGTTTTAACAGGCTTTAACTCTGGGTCCCCAGGGCTAGTTTATTAATTCTTCAGAGATTTATATTGGTGGCACTCAAGGAAACCCAGCCCATAAGAGAAAGGTATGTTAATCTTTTTATTGTTATACAGAAAAATTAAAATACATGGATTATTACGCTTGCCTCCTAACAGTGCATCGCTACATGCAAAAAATGACAATAAAAATGAAGTCATGCTTTTTATTATGTGACTACTAGAATAATTTTATGTGAGTATCTACTATTTGGGATACACTTAAAATACTAAGAAATTCTCAGATGGCTGTTTCAGCATACTGTATTAATCAACTCTGGCATAATTGTATGATGGTCCAAAAGTCAAACTTTTCACTAAGTTTCCTGACCTTGACCTAAAGAAAATGTTATAACAAAATTTCAGCTTGGATTTCTTCAAGGCAACAGTTCCTCTTACCTAAACATACCTTTGAAATGGAGAGAAAGAGCTTGCTGATAAATGTTTCAACACCATACTTTATTAAAACAAGTTATTTCTGTTGTTTACTATGTGGTTAGGCCATGATGAAAAGCAGATCTTCACCAATACATTTTTGTACAAATTCCTTACCTTTCTGTTTACAAAAGAAAGTGAAGTACCTTTCAGTGGTATTTGTCACAGAGCACTAGCAGCTAACAATGCACACTGTCAACTGCTTAAGGTTTCACTTCCTAATTAACCTTCCTAAAAGCAAAAGAACTGTCTAAAACCGCAGAGCTCTCACATTCACCCTCCTGCCACTCCATCCTATTCATCTGCGGCCTCACGGCTGTGGCCACCAAGAGCAACAAAGTCCTGAAGGAGGGTCCCCACAGCCCGAAACATCAAGGGGGTAACCTGAGCAGCCTGACTACAGAGCAAATTAGTTATCTGCCGTAGCAGGGGCTTTTCTAAAAGATCATGATTCAAATGCGATTTCACCACAAGCTCCTCAATACTAATGCTTTTCTAAAACAATACATTCCTCCCCCTTTTCTTTTACTTTATATATATAACTTCCCATCCAAATTCCAGGGTTTCTTTCTAGACTTGTGGTGTGAATGCACTGTCCCCAGGTACAAATCATCTGTTGTTTTACCAAATACCAGAAATAGTAAACAAAGCTGAAATTATTACGGAATGCGTTAAAATCTACCAGAATGTGATCAACAGAAAAAAACTACGGACGACCTCACAAGTATTGTTACACTTTTCAGTTACAAATCAGTTTTCACTTGAATAGTTCAAAATGCAGATCAGTACAAAAGTAGGCACAAATCCTGCCTGTTCCAAACACACACTCCTACCTCTTCTCATTGTTAGTCATGGATCCACTTTTGAGTATGAGGTACATCTTTTAGAGCACCATTGCTTTACCCGGAGCAAACTTTTGCAGTAACTTCTGCAATAATTGTCAAAGCATGAACCACCTGAAAAGTGCTGAACATAGATACTGAGCACAAATACAATTTCACCAAGTTTCTACAAACAAGCACGGGCTAAATCTCCTCTGAACAACATGCCCCATTTTCTGCAGTTTGCTGATCCTTGGGGTGAGATTTTGTTACAATGACCATGATTTAAAGACAACTTTAGCATGAGTCTCAAAATCATAGAAAACAAATATGTTTTGGTTTTTCTAGTGTAAGTTTCTTCTTTTGTCTGGAAGATTGTAAAATATTAATTGCATTATACTTTTAATGTCTCCAGATGATTGTAGACCGTGCAGTTCTTCTAAATACAGGCGTGCAAGTTGATTGACTCGGCGCACATTCTGGTAGCTAAACTGCAAAATGACAGTTTCGTCAACAGAATGAGCTGCTATCAGATAATATTAGCTGGCAGACATCTCGAAAGAAATAGTTGACATCTGCAGAACTCTGCAAATAGCTGTTTACAGGTCCAACACCTGCCCTAGTGATAGTATTTATTTCACAAATCATCTTAATGGCCATTTCCCCCAGCACACAGAATACTTGGCCTTGAAGGTAAAAAGTTCAGCGCCAGCCACCTCTCCGCTGCAACGTACAAAGCAGAAACAGAAGAAAGGGAGACAAAGTGCTACTGAGCTGGGTGTTGAGAGATTTCCCTCCCTCCTGCTGCCACCCAGGTGAGTCCCGACAGCAGGAGGGGGACAGCAGCCAGGCCGATGGCCTCCCACTCAGCCCCAGTGCCACAGCGCTCGGCCAGCGGCCAGGACAGATGCCAGGCCCCTCAACTGCAGAAGGCTGCCCGGTATTTCCTCACAAACAGCAGGACTCTTTTGCGCCCAGGGGAGCAGAGGCCAGCAGTGGCAGGATGCCCCTCTGGGAGCTGGCAGCTCTGCTGACAGCAGGTGACACCTTCCCTCTCCCTGCTGTGTTCCAGGGGTGAGCTGTGCTGGGGCAACGCCTGCTCGGCCACTCGTAACACCGACACCGCTTTTACAGTAGAAGAGGCAGTGACACTAATAGCCGCTAATCCTCCCAAAGGCTTTCTGCTACCTTGCCAGGTCAGCTTTAATCAACTGTGACTGTAAAAAAGTAAAGTTTTTGAGGACTGGGTTACATTACACAGCCAACCTTACAAATGCATCAAATCCAGTCCCCTAAAACCAGGCAGGATAGCTGCTTAAATAGCCATCTGTTCACCGAGAGCACCGAGGAACTGCTTAGGAAAACATGACTAGCAAGCAACCATGCAAGCAACAATCTGATTTCCAACGTATTTGTTGCACTAGACAGCTGTGTTTCAAGTCAACAAACGCATGGGTACCATATTTCAACGGTAAACAGGAGAGATTTAGATACCCAACTGAGGCCAAATATGAGGTTGAGGTATTATGCTCTAAGCTCCACTGCTCCTGCAGACTCATGAACACAGAAATGGTTGTAAGCCACTCAAATCCAATGTGTTGATGCCATTTAACAGCAGCTTCTGGGCTTAGGCACCTCAAGTATTTGAAAATGACCTTGTTTTCCATGTCTGAATCGACAGTCCAGACACACAGTGAAGATTAATAACACAATTTCTTTCTATAATAAAACAATATTTAGGTAAGGAAATATAATAAATGTTATTAACAGCAGGAAATCCCATTTTCACTGGGGCAAGTCCAGATGTTGCTTCCTAACTGCAATCTATAAAATGCAAAGTGCAGTGGGTACCACTGAAATTGAACCATCTAAATTAAGTTAAAGGTGGAAGCATTTCCTATTCTGAGATTTTGGAAACAAGAAGACATGTATTACAATAAACAGGGAAAATTACAAAGATTACTGGGTATCATCTCACTGAAAGAACTTTTTACACTTTCTGATCAGGAACTTTCTTCAGACCGTATTTAAATGAGGCACTTAGAACTTTCCGAACCTGCAGGGTCATATTTTTGAGAGCGCATGAGCTATCTGAGAACACACGAATGGAATGTGTGCTTCCCGAGGTGGTAAATAATCTGATAAATACCCACAAGCCCCATCCCAGCCATTGTGCTTAATCTTCTTGGCAAATTGGTGGGTTCTTTTTGGATTTTACCAGACTGATTCTCATGGGGATAGCGTTTGCATTTGCTCACACCATAGTTGTATGCAGAAACATCCACACCATGTAACCACTTGCCCTTTCAGCCAGCAGGGGACACTTCACTGCAATACCAGCATAGAGACACATAACACCATGCTACAATTTCACAAGGAAAAATTTGGTGTAAAAAAGCCATGCCTGGCAAGCCAGCATACACCGATTATTATTGATTTGTAACAGCTTGCTGGACACCACACGACATACAGAAAAAGATTATCCTAGCTCATATAAGCTTATGCTTTAAACAGGCAGCTGGGCAGAGGAGGGCTGCCACCTTGTTTTCCTTCCCACACCCCTGCCTGCCAATCATGTCTTGCAGGCCTGTAACCAAACCTGATTGGTAGAGATATCTCTTTGAAAAATTTCAGGGGTTCAGCAAAAAGATGCAAAGGGCAACTTTTTCTTGGCTAAACCATGAAATGTTCAGATTAGGAAATACGCTTCTATTTGTACAGCAGAGCTGCAGCCCCTGAGGCTCACACCCATCTTCTCCTCAGCAGATCAAGCTAGGCTTCTCTTGTGCATCTCCTAAAAGGCCCCTGCCTCCAGGCTGCAGCTAGATAAAAAGCGGGAATTTCCATTTTGTGGGACATTGAGTTCTAGCTGAAATATGAAATGCACATTTGGAATTTCCAACATTTTTCAGCGAGAGAAAAATCAAACATTTCCATCTGAAACGAAACAGAGCACTGACTACACCAGTCCTAGACCATCCAAGGATTCCCACAGTCTCAGCACACCTCGGGATCAAGATCAAGCCGGGGACCTGAGTATAACCCAGGTTACCAAAAGACAGGCCTCCTTGGCAAGCGCCTCGGCAATCCCTGGCACTCCTACCCCATCCTGCCAAAGGCAGACAGGCAGGGACATTTTGGTGCTCTCACCAGCTGCATCCTGTCTGCTGCTGGGCATTAGTGCTCTCTTGCTTTCTTCCTGTTACATATTGTGGCTTTTGAGCTATTTTAGGTTTTTGGACTAATGTTCTTGTATTTCCTAGAGAGTGCTGGGGACTCAGAGGGAGGGCAAGTATATCCAGATGCTTGCACGGGCTTTTCAAAATGCAGCCTTTAGTGCTTCGGTTTTGTGCTGGCAGGAGGAAAGAGAACTGAACTCAAATATTCTCTTACTGTTGTAAACTCCTCAAATTCTCCTACTTTCAATACTTCTAAAATTAGGGCCATGCACCATTGCCTCACTATATCCTTTTCACTCTGCTCTTTACAGATATTCTATGTGAGGCGCGTCTACAGTGTCTGTCATCATTAGAGGATTTCATGACAAATGGGCTATATGCTTGAACCTTTAATCCTTCCTTAGAGACCCCAGGGAATGCCCGCATCATGTTCCCATGAACAAGATTCTCTCAGTGTGAATCTCTTTCCCCAGAGGATATTCAACACCCATCTCACCAATAGCAGCTTTCTGAAGGGAAGTCCCTATAACTCCTTCATGTGACTCTTCACACTGATGAAGTAGTTATGGATAACAAATGCTTCATTACATGGGGCAAAATCCCTGGAAGCAGGGAAGTCAAATAAACAAACTCCTGTTGCCTTTAGGCCATGCTGAGCAGATCATATAGTTAAAAGGCTACACAAGGAAACATTGTCAGGGCATCCCTGTTCAAAAATATAATATCCATCTCAGATTTATTATTCCTACTATTTCCTGGTCCATAACAAGATCCAAGAAATCCTATATTTCATCTTTAATGGAAAGCATTTTAAAAAGCCTAATGCTCCTCCCGTCATATTCCTTGAAAGCAGAAAGATTAGGTTGGATTCTCAAAGAAAATACTCATTAGTTGGAGAAAAATTAAAAATATCAATTTCATTGATAAAAAACTGAGAAGAAAACAGAGTTAAGATTATACTTAGAAAAAAAAAGACAAATTCATTCAGGTAAGAAATGCACTGTCAAGATCCTTAAGCACGCTAAATAAAACAGTTTAATAATGTGACAAAATAATTATTTAGTTATGATGAAATTATTTTAATGGCCCGGTTCCAGATTAGATTAAAGTTATTTTTAAAGACGCTTCATGCATTTTTCACCTCTTGGTGATCCTAAAGATAGAGTCATGTTCTGTGGATGCTTTAACTGTAAAATTTCTCATTTGAAACCTTTTTGCTTAATTTCATTCTGACAAGCAGATTTATTACTGCATTAAAGGCACACAAAACTTCCAGATTTGGCCGAAAAGTTGATGTGGCTTTGGATTAGACTGGCCATAGAAACACAGAATCATTTTGGTTGGAAGAGACCTTTAAGATCATCAAGTCCAATCATTAACCCAGCACTGCCAGGGTACCACTGAACCATGTCCCTCAGCACCACACATACATGTCTTTCCAACACTTCCAGGAATGGGGACTCCACCACTTCCCTGGGCAGCCTGTTCCAATGCTCTACAACCCTTTCAATGAAGAAATTTTTCCAAATATCCAAACTAAACCTCCCCTTAATGGGAGGGGAGGCACAACTTGAGGCCATTTCCTCTCGTCTTTTTGCTTATTACTTGGGAGAAGAGACTAACACCCACCTCCTTTCAGGTAGCTGTAGAGAGCAGTAAGGCCTCCCAACAGCTTCCTTTTCTCCAGACTAAACAACCCCAGTTCCCTCAGCCGCTCCTCATCAGATTTGTTCTCTAGACCCCTCACCAGCTTCGTTGCCCTTCTCTGGAAATGATCCAGAACCTCAATGTCTTCCTTGTAGTGAGGGGCCCAAAACTGGACACAGTACTCAAGGTGTGGTCTCACCAATGCCAAGTACAGGGGAACAATCACTGCCCTGCTCCTGCTGGCCACACTGTTCCTGACACAAGCCAGGATGCTGTTGGCTTTCTTGGCCGCCTGGGCACACTGCTGGCTCATCTTCAATCGGCTGTCGACCAGCACCCCCAGGGACTTTTCTGCTGGGCAGCTTCCCAGCCACTCTTCCCCAGGCGTTTAGTACTGCACGGGGTTGTTGTGATCCACATGTGGGACTTGGCACTTGGTCTTGTCGAACCTCATACAATTGGCCTCAGCTCACTGATCCAGCCAGATCCCTCTGTAGAGGCTTCCTACTGTCAAGCAGTTCAGCACTCCCACCCAGACTCCCACCCAGTCATCTGCGAACTTACTGAGGGTGCACTCGATCCCCTCATCCAGATCATTGACAAAGATGTTCAAGAGAACAGGCGCCAACACTGAGCCATGAGGAACACCACTGGTGACCAGCCACCAACTAGATTGAACTCCATTCACCGCCACGCTTTGGGCCCTACCATCCAGCCAGTTTTTCATCCAACGAAGCACATGCCCACCCAAGCCATGATTGCACCTGAAGAGCGTAACATGGCTGGAGCTTGCTGGAATTCTGACCTTTATTATTACGTATGGAGTGTGTGACAGCATGGAGAGGCCTGAATCTCAGTTTAACTTTTGCATCATTTCTCTGAACACAATGGTTTCTTATGGGTCAAGCAAGAGCAGTGTCCCTCCCAAAAGTACTATATACTCATTACCTGCAGATAAAAGGCTATGAATGGCAGAATCACCTCTAAGACCCTAGGGATTTTGTAGCTTAAGTCATCATCACATGGACAGTGTTCCATTAGCGACAGAATTTATGAGTGGTTTTCTAGAGGCTTGTGCCCATTGTGTTCTATTTATCCTTCCTCCCCACCAAACTAATCTCAGCCTCCCTTTGTGCTGTGGGAGACAGCCCAGAGAGTGGGGAACAGCAGAGGATGACAATCAGGGCAAGCTCTATGTTCCGCCTGGGCAGCTCAGGTGTTCTAGGCTTTCCTGTAGCAGAACCATCAATCTGAGCCATTCGTCTCAAATGAAATGCCTTCATAAAACTTGGAGGAAGCTACTATTTCTCCCAAATCTGGTTAATTTGGCTAAAAATAAAATCATAAAGTATTCAACAGTCAGGAAACATCAAAATTAAGTTTGCCTGCATAACTAACATTTAACTAGCATTTTACTTTTTCTTATTAGGTATCCCTATCTCTATCACATTCAATTCAGAGGGAAAACACGTCTTAGAAATAGAGTCAAATTATGAAAGGAAGACTGTTATCTGTAGGATTTCCTCTTCCTTCTTTGAAGACATTAAAAAATTAATAAGGCAGCTTCTGAAAACTTGGATACCAGCTCAAAGCCAGACATCTCACACGCGGTCACTAATTGCAAAGGCTGCTTCTTCCCATCGCTAGGAAACAAGCCTGCATTACTGAATCTGCCTGTCATCAGAACTGGGGTTGACCAAGGTGCATTAAATCGGGTGCAGGGGACACTCACTGAGCATGGAAGGGACTCAGCAGTGTTAATAGCTGCTTAGTAATTGAGAGTTTACACTTCCTGTATGTGCAGAAAGAAGCATCAGCTCTTTGGAAAATTGATCATTCAAGCAAGTAATTTGGACCTGTATATGGAAAAAAAGAGATTCGGATGAAGGTTATGTGGCCCTAATATTTTCATTTAATATTGGCTATTCGGTGCTTCATTTTCCAGTCTTGATGATGTTGCTTGAAAAAAATAATTTTTCAAATCTGTGGGATCTTTGCCTCTATTTTGCCTCTCATAGGAGGATTTTAGCTATTGTATACTTTTCTCCAAAGTTGTCTTACTCTTCTCTGCTCCCACAGACCTCTCTGGGCCTAATCCTGTCACTTCTCCAACCTTCACTCTTCATCCCTTTTCCCAACACCCATTTTAAACTCACTCTTTTTTGTTTCTCCTGCCATCCCCTGTGCTCTATCCATGCTCCAGCACCACTTGCCCCTGTCCCTCTGACCCAAGCTCTCCCAGCACGGCTCACAGCTCCTGTCCCCTTATCCTGACAACCTCAGGTCCTGCCGCCCATCTCTTCATCCAGATTCCCTGTCCAACTTCCACGTGTGCCAGCCTTCCATGTGCCCTGCCCTGAGCAGACAGGCTGAAACTAGACAAGTCAAGGTATGTCCAGTCACAAATTGTTTTTTAGCTCTGCATGTCAAACTCTACTAGGCATATACAGACCTGGGTTTTGTCAAAACTTCATGATATAACCAAATTTTATGTCATGAGGATAACCAAGAATCATGAATCAAAGGCTGTATTTTCAGTCCTGACGCCAGGTGGGACTGATAGGACTCTGATTTAAGGGTTGGGTTTTTTTCCCATGAACAAGCAAATACTTGAATGAACTGATTTCATAAATCTGAAAAAGTTTGGTAAGAACTTTTCCAAGTTCTCCTCTTGCACCATGCAAGCAATCTTCATTTGGGTGGGGAAAAAAAAATGAAAAAGTAGCCAAAGTTTAGCCAAATTTTCTGAGAACAAGGTTGAAAATATGTAACATCAGCAAAACTGTTTGTAGTAGCAGTTAAATACAACAGTGCATTAAAATGTAATCATAAATTATTTCTTCAACCGTATCCTGTGCAAACTATCATCTTGCACAACGCATTACAGCTGAACTATAGAGGAAGTGTCTTTTTCGAGCAAGAGCTTGAAGATATAAACGCTAAAGATATAAACGCTAAACTTGTCCAAGTATCACATCTTTATGGATCCAACTTACATTTAATTTTAGCTTAGAAGCTGGTTGGAAGATTTACTTGTGAAATGCCAGAAAACTTATCCATTGTGCAGTGTTGTAAATTGCTAAGGACTGACTGCACCTTTTATATAAACCCAGAGATTTAATCCCTTCAGAGCAAATCTTGGTCTTACAAATGTCATCATGCTTGGGCCTTCCAGCATACTTTATAATTTACTATTATTTATTGATTCTTACATATACAAAATCAGCTAGCAGAAAAGGATCCTCAGTACCGTAAATTAGCTGAGTATAGACAGAGGCAGAATGACAATTCCCAAGGTGAACCAGCCAATTATATTTCTATTTGAAACCATTACTCGTGGACTTCTTTTTTTCCCCACTATGTACTGTTAATTAGTGCTTCCCTGATCAAATTCATATGATTTAAATCTTCTTAGTTATAAAATGATGCTTGCTTGCTCAAACGAATCTCGAATAAGGAAAAAAAAAGTTCAGCTGTGCAGCAGAGATTAAAGGGCTTTGACATTCTCACTGTTAACAGGAAGTAAAGAAAATACATTTCTTCATCCAATCATTTTCACAAAGTCTCATATATTTAATCAAAAATGGCCATTAGTGTTATTTCAAAGACGTGCCTGTGGTTTCTGCTAACTACTTATTACACAACCATCATTTTCTAATATAAACCAATGACTTGGTGATAAAGTACACCAGTTGGAAACATAAACAGATGCATTATGGATAACTTAAGTACTGCTTTCTCTTCTATGAATTAATTCTACATCACTTAAGAGGAAAAATCAAAGGAAAAATATGTTTTAAAATATTTAGATATTCAGGATATGCCTAAACTTAGCAAATTAAAGCAGATCCAATATTCTGTGTTGCAGAATACTTAATTCCAGGTTCAAAAATGAAATGAGATGGAAAATGCTTATGATCCCTTGATAAGCACAGCTAGGAATGAATTGGCATATGGAGGACAAAGAAAAGCCAAAAACAGCAAGAGCTGTGCTGTGCAAGGCTTTTCTAATGACTTTGTGGCCCTATTTCCCAGATTATGTTTCCAGTTTTCGAAAATTGGGCAGGCACAGAAGTACATGAAAACCATTTTGAAAAATCCAATTATTCTGCAGAACTATCTACATGTATTTATAACTATCCCTCGGTAATTCAGACCCAATTTTAAAACACATACACTAGCACGTAACATCACCTATAGGATAATGCCCTTGTTTCTAGCAGTGCCTTCAAGGAAAGTAACGCTTCCACTGCGCAGCAGACTTTGCTTGTTTGCTGGAATGGACAATCTCGTATTCAGGTTACTTTAAAAAGAGTTCAGGCCTTTACTACTGTATACTTTAAACGAAGCCTCCAAAAATTTATCATTCTTGACCTTGTAGCAAAGGATGAGTTGACTAAGCTGTTCTCAGAAGCAAATTTCAACACACTGTCTCATATTTTTTAAAAGAAACCAGTAGAGTAATTTCCATTTCTCTGAACAGTCTCCATTAGCTGTGCTACAAATTGTCCCTTTAAATGTAGCCCCAAGAACATCACCCTTCCCCTGAGTCATTTCCCAGTGGAGGAAAGGCTTCCTTGAGCAATACTTTCAATATGCTCTCCTACAGCACCCTTACGTCCAAGGTGACTCTTTACAGTCCTGATGGATTGTCCATTGCAAAGATAGTTGTTACTGAGTAGTACTCTACGTGGCAGCTGGTGAGAAGAGGAGCTCCTCAAGGGTCTGTTCTGGGATGTGCTGGAAAGACTACAGACAACAGGTATAAATTGGAACAAAAGGTATTCAACCTGAATATAAGGAAAAAAGTCACCCTCAGGTATATTAGCATTGTAGTTGTTGCCCAGAGAGGCTGTCTCAATCCTTGGAAGTTTTCAAGCCCAACTGGGTAAAGACCTGAGCAATGTGGTCTTGGTCCCACAGGGCATCCCAGTTTGATCAGCAGGCTGGACTAAGGGCTTCATGAAATCCCTCCCAACCACAGTTATTTTACTGAAAACAGAAACAGTGCTGTCAACCAGTGATAAACAGTGATAAGCCCTTACTTCTCCTTCAAAAAGTAAGAACCAGATTTTTGGTGCTGAACAACCACCTACAAGTTTGGGAGCTGGGACCCATAAGTTGCCGAAAGCCCATCTCAGGGGATCCTGGGCAAACCTGTTTTCCAGAGACATTTGTAATTCCTGCAATCCTTTCCAAGTATTTGCAACTACCTAGTTATACCACTTGCATCCTAACTGCCCCAGGCCCCTCTTTGGCCAAGCGCTGAGAAGGTGAAACCTGCTGTGTCTCACTAAGACCACGCAGTGCTGCAGCAAAAGCTGCAAAGCACCTCATGGCTCTTTGCACCAGCCTTATGCACAGGTTGGGGAAGTAAAATGGAAAAAACCAATCCCAGAAACTATCCAAGCTTCATGCACACAAGAAATCAAATTATCCGGCAAAGTTCATAAGGATCACTGTTATAGGGAGGGAGTGACTCCTAAAATAAGGGTTCAAACACCTTTGATTGAACCAACAGTAAAATAAGTAATACTCCATAGGCTTCTGAGATGTCCCAAACGTGCACAACAGTTAACACAACACAAGCAATCAAGAATCTTTCCACTAATCTGATGTTCACCGTTTACTCAATTTCTATTTTTTATTTCCTTCCTTTAATCTGTTCGCATTTTTACGTTATAAACAGTTTATACTGTTTGTGTGTGATGCTCTGCACAATGATCTAGGGCCAATTTGCATCAACACAACTCCAAGGCAAGTCCCAGATTTGGTTTTGCATAGAATTCTGACATTTTTCAGCATTTTTTAGAGAAACAACAACAACAAAATAAAAAAGAATTTAAAAAATCTTTATTTTTATCAAAACCTGTACGTTTTGCTACTACTTTTTTCTGTCTCTGGATCTTTGGAAGACTTTTTTTTCCTTCTGAGAAAACGGAAAATGTCATAGTGTTTTAGCTCTTAACGTTAATTGCTTAATGAAGGGTCACAAGAATCTACGTAATAGGGTCATTTTATATTAAGAACAAACAGTGCCCTCTGTGGTTTAACAGAAAATGTCTTCTTCCACATTGTATTTTTAAACACAGAAGCCAAGAGCACCCAAAATTGCCCTATTTAGTATAATCACTTAGCTCGATGAAAATCCCCAGTCATTTTAGCATGCTTACCTCAGGAATGCAGATTACAAGTAGCAAACAGAAAGTAATCCACAAATAGCTTTAGAATCCTGTTTGAAAAATTGGCCTGTGAGTTACGTAGGTCTAAAAGCCAAGTGAGTGCATTACGATACAAAAAAAAGTGAATGATTTTTTTAAATGATTTATGTAAACTAGGAAAGAAAAACTCACTTTAAAACAAACTCGAGCGTGTATGTTGATATAATCACATTTTAGAATACACTAAGTGTTCCAAATGGCCCTCAGATCAATTTTGGGAACTAAACAAAGTGCAGCTTTCAATGAGATTTAGGTTTTAAAACAGAAGAAATTAGGTATAGGTTAATTCAAACATTCATTAAATACAGACTGCCATGAGTTATATTCCATGGTCTGAAACGATGATTAATGCAGATAACAGTCGTGCTTATGCAATCTGTTACAGATAATATGTTAAGTAAAATACTTTGCACAAACTTTAAAATAAAGGAACTTTCCAGTTAACAAAAGGGCCAAAATTTAAAACATGCATTTTGTTCTATCTTTGAAATCAGAGAGTGTGTCCACATTTTATACACACACCTAGATGCACGTGCACACTCACTCTCACACACACACACACACACACACACACACATTATTTTAATAGATGCCAGATTGGAAATGAACTTGACATTCAGTGTACTTTTGGCGAGGCGAATGCAGCGGACTTGCCATCATGCTTGAGCAGTACAGAGCAGCCTGCAGCGGCTGCTATGGAGCACAGGGCCAGTAGCACCTGGGCCCCAGGACCTGGGGTGACACACTTTGTCATGGAGGAGAAGTGCCCACTGGGACATGTTCTGGGGGCCTCCTGTGGACCTCAGGAGGAGGAAGCAGCTGAAATCCTTTCCCATCTCCTGCAAGCAACACTCGTGCAGGTGGGAAAAGGACACAACCCAGAGGCTGATCTCAGCCTCCCCTTTCAGGAGGGAGACTTTGGGAAACTGAAGGGTTGCTGTTATTTCCCACTGCACTTGTTTCTCCCCCTCTCCAACCGGCCTTTGCTCCCCCCGTTCACGGTTTGGACAATGGGAGTGGAGGACACCTCTTCAGACCAAGGGCAGATGGTGAACAGCTGAGCCCCAAAGTGGAGTCCAAATCATGCGGGTGTAAGATGCTATGATTTTTGCTGCTGTTAGCATCTGGAAAAGTCCTCCTTGATGTCAATTTACAGTAACTCATGTTTACACTTCTGTGAGCTCCAAGCCATGCACCAAGACTGCCCTGGACACTCTGCCAAGCTGAAAGATGCTGGCTGGCACCCAAAGACCTTATAGTCTAAGCACAGGTGAGAGTAGGTGGAGGATGGGGTCTCCTGGGTACGCAGCTTCTCACTGTGTCCAGTCCCTACCTGCTGGCTGAGTCTTTCCAAAGTTTTAATATGCAATGTCTAACCTGCCTCTGTGGGAGATACAGGGAAAAACGTAACTCTGCAGCCCAGTTTCAGTGGTTAGTCATTCAAAGTATCAGCGTGTTGTTCTCAGACACCAGGAGGAGACCTGCTGAAGCAGCTGGAGGAACAGCAGTGCAGGTTTACAACACAGTAAAGCTATTAACATACTTCATTCATGGCTATTTGTAAAAGGCTCTGAAATTGTAAAGAGTAATATAAGCACTGAGTGATATTATTAGTGTTTCAAAAGCTACTTTGGTCTTTAGGTTTGATACCTTTCCAGCATGCAAAAAGCCATCTCCCAATACTCTGTCCCATAGCTGGAAAGACATCAGCGCACACAGAGTGAAAAATGAACTCACGAGTATCTATCAAAACAATTATATTAATTTAGAATGCTCATATTTGTAAAGTACTGTAGTGCAAAGTATTATTAGAGTTAGCTGGATGTCTGAGATGGATATGGGAAGATGAAGAAATTAAATATTTATTTTAGTACCATGAGTGTCACTTTTGTTATGATACCTGGCTGTAGAGTGCTTTTCTGGCTGGGCCTTTCTATAAATTCAGCATCGCAGGGCACAGCACGGACCTGTCTAAATAATCTCCAAAGGCAGTTTTACTTTGCTGATTGTTGTTGATATAGGTACACATATATGGAACCTCCTGCTGTATTGTCTGAGCACCTCTATATCCACTGGAGTGAAAATTTGGCACCTCATTCTGGTGGCAGCTGGGAGCGTTTCCCAGTTCCTAAGTGGTTGGTTTGCCTGAAAAGCCCAGGGAAAACATTTCTAAGTTACTATTTTGATCTTGTAGTTTTGTAACAAGGAGCTGATTCTGCAGTCAGGTCTTTTCAGTATTCCATTCCCTTTCACCAACAGGCAACTGATTTCAGTGGAAAGTCTGGAGGTTGTGACTAAGGTAACATTTACAGAAAAGGAGCATTTTAATCATAAAAGAAAGCATTAGGAAAAGCGGTCAGGTGAATGGACACTGTCAAAACAAAAAATTAATAACTATATAAAATACAAAACATATCAAAATCCCACTTTGATCTGCTGTAACAGGGTCTTATGGGAGCTGTGGGCAAATCATTTCCTGTCTCCACTTTCACCCATGGCTGCATTTCTTGGCAAGACCTCATCTTCTGGGGTGCCAGAAAGACTCCCAGGACACACTGTCACGTCCTCGCTGTGAATAGGATCCATTGATTGTATCTGTGAAAGATACAGAGGAGGAAAACAACTCTTAATATGAGAAAAACAAGAGATTCTTAAACTATTGTTCCATGTTTGTGCAGTGATTGTAGCAAAACCCAGAAAAGTTACAAAACAGCTAAGATACAGAAACACATAATCAACCTGTTTAGAATGGCTTGGATAATAATTTGGTTACCATATCACAGAAGGAAGGAATGAGACATAATTAACAAATCTATTATTTATGGGATTAGATTATTATTCTGTTGAAGCCTCAGGCATCTTAGTGAAAAGCCATCCTGTAGGCCAACTGAGTATCAAGGCACCTTGATTCTTAAGAGGAGCCTGAGGCATCATCGGACATAGTCAACGTGGGTTCACAAAGGAAAAGGCATGTTTAATTAATTTGATATCTTTCTATGATAAGTTCATCAGTGGATGAAGGGAAGGTGGTGGATAGTTTTTTCTAGATTTTAATAAGGCTTTTGATACTGTCCCTCACAGCATCCTTCTGAAAAAGATGTTCAGCTGTGGGATGAGCAGGTTCGTGGTGCACTGGGTGAAGAATTGGCTGATGGGCAGAGCTCTAAGTGTTGTAGCGAGTGGAGCTACACCTGGCTGGTAACCTGCCACCATTGCTCAGGGGTAAATTCTAGGGCCAACTTTGTTCAATGTATTGGTCAATGATCTGGATGCAAGAGTTGAATGCACCATTAGCAGGTTTGCAGATGATACCAAACTCAGAGGTGCTGTTGTCTCTCTTGAAAGACAAGAGGCCTTGCAGACGGATCTAGATAGATTGGAGCATTGGGCTATGATTAATGGGATGAGATTTAACAAGTCCAAATGCTGGATTCTGCACCTGGGATGGAGTAACGCTGGGCACAAGTATAAACTGGGAGAGGAGCAGCTGAAGAGCAGCCCTGCAGAAAGGGATCTGGGGGTGCTGCTCGACAGCAGGCTCAGCGTGAGTCAGCAGCGTGTCCTGGCAGCCAAGAGGGAAAACTGCGTCCTGGGGAGCATCAAACACAGCGTAACCAGCCAGTCAAAAGTGGTGACTGTGCCACTGCGTCCAGCATTGGTGCAGCCTCACCTTGAGCACTGTGTGCAGTTCTGGGACCCACGATTTAAGAAGGATGTGAAGGTCCTTGAACGTTTCCATGTGAGGAGGGCAACAAAGCTGGAAGGAACGTCCTATGAGGAGCAAGTAAGGATTTGGGGATTGTATAATCAGAAGAAAAGGAGGCTGAGGGGTGACCTCATTGCTCTCTACAGCTTCCTGAGGAGGGAAGTGGAGAGGGAGGTGCTGATTTCTTCTCCCTGGGATCCTGTGACTGGACGCATTGGAACGGTTCAAATCTGCGCCAGGCCAGGGGTTAGGCTGGATATTAGGAAGCCTTTCATTGACGAGAGGGTGGTCAAACAGTGGAACGGCTTCTTAGAGAGGTCATTCAATCGCAAAGCCTGTCAGTGTTTTAGAGGCATTTGGTCAATTACCTTAATGACATGCTTTAACTTTTGGTCAGTGCTAAAGTGGTCAGGGCATGGGAATACATGATCACTGTAGGTTTCTTCCAATTAGGACTATTTTATTTTATTTTATTCTCTTAACCAATCTTCTTCATATACAAGCATATGCCCATATGCATGTGAGGAGATGTCACGAAAAAGAAAAAAAAATTTAAAAATCAAATCACAACACAAAGAAAGAGCTATTCATTCACCTGCTCCACCTTGTTGTCTGCACAGGATACTCCTATAACAGAGCTTCTTCAGCACTACCCAGCTGGCTGCCACAGCATCTCAGGTGACCATCTTCAATGAAGTGACAACCTTCAACTGTT
>NW_010414895.1:31889-45720 GCF_000710305.1 Buceros rhinoceros silvestris
CCTACAGACACAACCCTGTAACTTATTTTGTAGCTATCTGCCTGACACTTGGCTGAAAATCTATTACCTCTTGCTGTATGCCAGTGTAGAATACAAACTGCCACCCACCAGAGCTCCACTGAAGTCCTGTGAGCATTGCAAAAGACAGGTTAGGACATCTCCTGCAGCAAAGCCAAAGGCAGAAAGCATGCAGAGCAGCACGCAGCTTCCCTAGTCGCAGGTACTTCCTTTCTCTTCCTAAAGTCAGCTGTAGCGTTTACTCCCGTTTACTAAATCCTGCAGTCAGGGAAGTGGGTGCCCTATAGGCAAGAGGCCCATTCCTTGTAAAACCCTGATCCACCTCTATATCCACCTGCCACTATAGAATGCCCTGAATGCCATACTGGTCCATGGGAAATGACAAGTGAATATAGGTGGCCTCATTTAACATAGAGTTAAGGGAGACAAATTATTCCCAGTGTTTCCAAGATTTTGAGCAATTGATTTTTCAGCTTTAGGGGCAGTTCTTCCAGAAAAAATCATGTGAGTGATTAGGATGGGGGAAAGGCTGACTGTTTGCTATCTTGGATTTTTAAGAGAAGAAGGTAAGTATCATGGTGTCAGTAGCCCTGTTAGCTACGATTTGTGCAAATGAAGGCTTCAGAGTCAGCGCTCTGTCTCATGATGTGAGGGAAGAAGACACCAACCACAGCAAGGATGAGATATGCCTGTTCCTCCAAGATTGCAACAAGATGGGATTCAGACATGCCTGGACTAGCACAGTTTGCAGATTTTCTCTGGACACGGGAAGACTAGCAAAATGTGGGAAGCGCGGGCCCATTTGAAGCTTCACAGCATACTCCAGTGGACACTGATGCTCAGCGTAACCTCAGCTGACCCAAAACCTTTCATCCAGTCTCCAGCTCAGAACAGATATATTCTCTTTGCCTCTCTGGATTCCTTATTTTTTCATCCCTTTCCCCAAACTCTCCCCGGTCAGTCCCAGTCTCCCAGACAGCATTATTCACCCAGTAGATTAACATATTTAGGACACGGTGTGGTTCGTTATGTTCTTCTGCTATGATCCTCTCTATAAAAAAAACACATAAGATTTCCCTGCAATAATTTTTTGAATGAGACCACATCTTTTTAAAAATACTTCTGATTTTAAAGTGTCCATTGAAAGAAATGTGCCACATTCATGTAATATAGCTCAAATGGTTGACACCACTCTCTGAAAATACTTGAGCCCTATTTATACTCCGAAACTGTCAGGCTGCAGCTCACAGTCCTTAGGTTGTGTCACATTTGTTTTGTGACACCCGTACTGTACCAGAGCTCTACCTCTTAGCATTGATTAGCTGGAGCCTTCACAGGATATAACCACCAGTTCTAAGCAGTAAGAGTACCTTAAGGCTTTACCTTAAATTCTAACTTCTCTTTTTATTAAAATAATCAATATTAAAGATTGAACCTCATGAGTCTTTCACCAGAGAATCTAATCTTTCACCCCTTCTGATCTCCCTGTACCTACCTATGATACCCTCTTTGTACACTGAAGGATCTGATCGGCTAATTCAGATCACCTTGCCTGACAGCACCCTTTGGAGTCTTACTTCTGACAGTTCAGAGCTACCTATCTCATAAGCAAGGCTCATTTTCTGTTTTCCCAGCAATGTGACATCACCTTTTACCAGTGTGCTTGATTCAGAAGACTCATCTTTTTAGTGGCCACCTGTCTTTGTTACTTACTCCTCCCCGGTCTCCACACTGGTTGCAAACCTTCTCTGCAATGATTGTCTTTTAGGTCTTCGGTTAGAAAAATTGAAGAACTACAAGATTAGTAGTTCACTGCTGAATTAGACACATTCAGCAGTGGTGATCCATTCATTACGATAAAAGAGTACCCAGTCCAGCTCGTACACTCCAGGGAGTAAATTACATTGTTCTTGATTAAAATGTTACGCAGTACTAAATCAAACTTTTTACAAGACTTGTTTTTCAACCAACTTATAAGTATATAAAAAAAACCCAACAAACCTGAGGTTAGTTTCAGAGATTTTCCCTGAAAACTACAGGTTTGAAATTAATTGCATTAAATTCCTCCATTCTGCATCAAAAATTCTGGGTTTTTTACATGATCACTATAAAGGTAAAAGACTAAACATTACCTGGGCTGCAATTTTACCCCTTTTAATATGGTATAATGTTAATTTTTGCTCTCTTCTCTAAAATTTTCCCTATTCCAAGACTTACTGAAACATACCATTAATCATCCAAAGAGCTTTTCAACTTTTCAGTTCTAAAACTCTCAGATGCGAATTATCTAGACCTCCTGATTTTAAAATGTCTATCTATAGTAGTTGCTGTTTAACATCCTCTGAGAAACTGTTTGACTGGAAAGTGTTTCGGTATCAGGATCAGCATGTAATATGATTAATTCACATGACTTTTCCCCAAATACGTAACAGAAGTATTTGCTTAACCCTTCTGTTATTCCCCCAGTATAACTGACACTTCTGCCATTTCTCCTCTCAATGGCAAATATTATTTTTGTACGTAAGCTTTCAAACTCTTCCCTATAGTCTTTGGCTGTTGTGAACATCAATTCATTTCTGTAATTTTTCATTTCTATTATCAGGCTCCTGGATTTCTTATTTCTTCTTTCAAATCAAGCCTGTTAGTATACTAAAGAATATGTCTTTTAGAGTTGACAGAATAGAAGACCCTGCATGTCATTCAAATTAAAATGTCCAAAAAAATCCATAGGGTTTTTTTATTCCAGCACACAGACTAGGGAGGCATTAAAAAAAACCACTGCTGTGATTCCATGTTTTCTGTTGAAAACCAATTGGAAGCATCTCCTGTTTTCTCACAGAAAAGCATTTGGTGTCATTTTCATGACTTCCTGTGAACCATGCCAGGAACATGAGACTGCAAAAGACATACCCAGACTCTTCCCATGAACAGCCACAGCTCATAATACCTTGCAGGCTTAAATTTTAATTTTTGTCAAATAGTTTGAGTGGATTTTTTTCTAAGTCATCTCCAGGGTTTGCCAGCCCCTTGTAAGAGACAAGCATCAGAGCTGGATACCATATCCTCATCAAAGCCACTATTCTACACAGGAATGTACGATGACAAGCGACACACACAAATTCTCTTTTCAAAGTTTCAGCAGATGCTAAGGACGAAACACTGCCCATCCATCCCTTCTCCACTCTGCAGAAACTCAGAGCCCAGCCCCAAGCAGCTGTGTTAGCCAGGAAATCCCATCTGCTGGGACAATTTTCTATCCAATGCCGGTACCTCATTGAAGGATGTTTCATGCTGTACAGCCACAGGCGTGCACGCTCCAGGGAAACATGCCAGTTGCTGGGACCAAAGCAGCCGGTTATGCTGTCATGCTCTGCTCTTCCCCTTGTTTTCTCCCAGCAGCATGTTCTCCAACAACAACTCCCCTGAAACCAGAGTGCAAACTGTGCGGGGGAGAGCAAGGGAGAAAATGAGGGGAAGGGAGAGGAAGTCCAGTGACTCAGAGAGAGATAACAGCCCATTTTACATAGCCTGCCATTGCCTCTCCCCACTTGACTCTTCCTAAATAGGTTACATTCAGGGACTTTTGCATTCCAGGCATGTGAGTCCTATGGGCAGCATCAAGTGATGGCAATGAAGTCAGATTTATTACCAGGTTCAGAGCAGTGGTGTAATGACAATTAAATACTCTTTTTCCTCTCATCCCTTTGTGTCTTGGTTAATTTTAGCTTGATATCTTGATTGGATGGAAAATGAGTGCTTATTTGTTCCCACTTCTACTCACTTGGTTATCAGGCATATCTAGTCCTCCTTTTCCTTACAAGGCTGGGAGGAGGTCCCCTCTTCTCGGGGCTGAAGGCAGCATCCATTTCCAGTGCCAGCCCAATCTCCAGCCAGCATCTTTCTTCGTGGACAGCTGCCCAGCCACGTCCAGACCTCTACCCGTTCTCCTCCCTGCCACATGCCCTGCTCACATGCTGGCTGAGGATGGCAGTCCATGGGAAAAAAAGACTCATTAAAACCATCCTATAATCTTTATATGCATGCATATAAAATATAAGAGTTGTTGGGACCTCGTGCAAAGAATTCCACTTTATTTCTAACCATTCTGTTCCCCCATCTTACACAGAAAAGACTGATTGATGTTTGACGTGGCTTCAAAACCCCATGGCTCCGGTATGGCTCTGGCTTGGCTGCTTTGCTTGTGGGTGCAGTCATAGTTTGAACAATTCCTAAATTTTTTAAAACATGGCAAATAATGGGAAAGTAAACCTTTTCAGCACATCACAGGCAAATTAAGAGGACAAATTAAAGGCAATGTTCTATCTAGGTGACTCTTCCCCCATTTAATTTCAAAGGCCTGCTGACAAGCTTCTCAAAATGCGCTGAGAAAAGAATTTTTAATAACCAACAGTGTCAGGAAATGTTAATAGTCAGGATCCTGTCCAGCTCTCCGTATTGCATATGCATACTGACACACAGCGCACTCTGTTACTCTTCATCTGTACTTCTAGGCACAAACAAGAGGGGTTAATAAAAAATGCTCCTTCACTTAATCACAGTGCCTTAAGGGTTCCTGTCAGGAAACAGAGCTACCAATACCATGAAGTAATTTTAAAGGCATAAATAAATAAATAAATGCATAGCCCAGGGATGATTTTCACTTTGGCTCAAATTTTAATCAGGATAATAACACCCAAGAGCAGACGGCAGTGCTTTTCCTTTCATTCTGTGCCACATTCAAGTGATGTTGTTTCACAGCTTTAATAGTCCTGTCAGCATCCATCAGCAAATCAAGACAGCCTCCAGAATACCGCCATAAAAACACAGTGGATTTTTAATTAGAACAGGGCAGCTCTTAGCACACCAAATACATGTTAAATTGATATTTCTCACTACAAGCTCAAGATTACCCAGTTTCAGCTTTTTCCAAATGAAGCAAATCAAGCTTAATGTGGGCTCAGCTGGACAAATGTATTTTCTTAGGTTTACAGCAGCTTTTAACTTTTAATGTCGTGTCTTTTTTTCCCCTTTTTTTAAGATGATGTTATGGTAGGAAAATGTTACACTTGCCTATGTGAGATTTACAGATGACCTTTTTACTGGACAGAAGTTCTGTGGGACATGGCACAGAGTATAAATCCCAGACTCTGCTCCACCAAAAGCTGGTAAATAAGTGAGAAAGATTAAGAGCGTGGTTTAATGAGCCAGCGTGCGTGCCATTACAGATGTAATTATTCGCCAAAAATTGCCCATTCCACATTCATTTTGTTTTGAAAAACAATGACTCCTTCATGCAACTGTCTAGTAGCTTTTCTGGATGCACCCACTTTTTTAGGAGATCAGTGGTTTGTGGTCTTGTTGATGTGGATCAGAAGAAGTCAAAGTCATTTGTTCCTTTTCCTGAAATCTTAAGTATCACAAGCTGCTGGATCATTTCTTATTAGTATCTGGGAATTATTAAAGAGTACTCAGAATTCCCATCCAGCTCCATTTTATGGTAACAAAACCCACAGGAAAAATGCGACTTTTGTTACTTCTCTGTTAATTTCCCATAAATCATGCAGAGCATATTCCCCTGTCATTTTTCTATTTAGTGGGTCAGTACTCAGAAGGTGTGACCTCAGGAAAAAGAAATGCTTCCAAAGATTAGCTCAAATCAATGGAAGAGGGGAGGTTATTTCTGTGACGGTACCCACCTCCTCCTGATCTACATGGCAACTGCAGCAGCAAGATGGACTCCTTGAAATCAGACAACACGCATTTCTCTTTTTCCTTGCCCTAAAGGGCAGGACTCGTGGGAATTGCAGCCCATCCTCAGGGGAAAGTGACTTCACGGACTTCTAGACAGCAATCTTGCCTTCCATGCTCAGGGGCTCACCTGAAGCAGCATAAGGAAATTAGGAGTCTGGCACATCACTCCCCTCCCCTTTTAGCAGAGACTCACTAGAAAAGTCTTGCTGGTGAACACAGCCACCAGCTGTGGACACATGATGAAAATACATTTCCCATAACAATTCATGAGTGATAAGTGTCAACTGACAGAGATGCCTATTGTTAGAATATATGCTTTAGTCTGGCAAGAGGCAAAAGCACAACAGCAAGAAGGAAAAAGCATAGTTAGAAAACTAACTTGGCTGAGGATTGTATTCAGGTGTCCATCTAGGTGCTGCAACCCTTCTATCCATTTTGAGTTTAACCTAAACGTCTATAGATCTCAAAAATACTATAAAGGAGTTGAGTCCCTTGGAAAGGGATTGACAGTCATCAACGTGCTGAGCAGGGAGTCCACTACTCTGCCCAGTGGAAAACTGGGGGCAATGCAGAGTCTGTGCTGCTCTCAGCACCTTCTCCTGTGGTGGGCTGGGAGCATGAGAGCTGCAAACATCAGGGGCTGCACCATCACTTGCATTACTTGCCTTACAGTGACCTTCTCACATCTCTGTGCCCTGCCTTGCTGAAGAGGTCTGGACAATAGCAGGGAGCTGTACCAAGGTCATCCAAGCAAACCACACATGCTGCTGCACCAGAGCTTCATCCCCCTTTGTGTGAAGCAACTCTCGCAAAGAAAACCTGTTATTAAGGGCTCTCTGATGCCAATGCTTCAAGCAACAAATTGCTCTATATATATTTTTCCCAAGTCTCTCAGGAAACCTACAGGATTTGCAAGATATTCAACCAGCTTACCCCATACATAGAAGGATGCACTCCGGCAGGATGATGGAGACAAAAATCTCCCTCTGAACTTATCTCACGTATCTTGTTGTTTGTTTGGGGTTTAGTCCTAAATGCTTTTTTCTTTTCTTTTTTTTTTTAATAAATATATACATCACAATAAGACATTACACCTCATTTTTCTCAGTGCTCAACCCAAATTAGCCAGAAAAAGAAATGCCTTTAAGCCAATCATCACAGCTAAATTAAACAAGCACAAACCTTCACTTAACATTTAAACAGCAATGAAGCTTTGAAAAAGGGTCCTGTACCTGAAATTTCATGTGTAAATTATGACTTCACTTTCAAAATTTATCTTGGCCAAATTTCTGGAGTAAATCCATCAAATGCAATCTTCTGTGGGAAGCTTACTCCTAAGAAACAATTTCCTACATTGAGAAGCTAAGAATAAGTAGAATGATAAATGCATCCCTTTGCATACGACTGTTTTAGACAAATACACAGACACCGTGATAATGCAAAACTCAGGACTGAGACAATGTCTGCATTTTACCATTTAGCATCTGTTTCAGCTCCATGACTCTGACGTCAGGCTCAGACCTGAAAGGTGATGAGTATCCCCAATTCAGCAAACACCGGGAGGCACATTTTACTTCAAGCTTACAAAGGGGCCTTCAAAATTAATGGGAAATCAAACAGATCAAAAGGAGTGGAGCACAGAAAGCACACTCCATCATACTACAAGGGAACAAAATTAATCACACATGAAGTGACCTCAGCAGTGCTGGGTTCCCCGTTAGGGAAGGTGAAAGTCCATTTCCACCCACATGAGTTTCCCCAGCCCCATTTAGCAAGCTGTTTCTTCACAAGTCCTTACTTCCATCTGTGCATGACCTCCCTTGGGGTTGAGATGTCAGCCTTCTGTGAAGCATTGTGCCATTGAGCTGGGGTTCGATGGGGAACATGACAGCACACAATCGGGGAGTCATACTCTCTCCAAGAGCAGGTAACTTCAGTGATTTCCAGGTGGCACATGACATGTTGGCTTTGACCCTTGGGGATTGTCAAACTACGCTCACAGAGGTGGAAATAATGCAATCTAGAGCTCCTGTAGAGAGTCAGGCTGGACTCATATCCTGCTCAAGGCACCTTACATACATCCTGTATGGAGGAAAAGAGAATTTCAGATATGAAAAAAAGTGGTGAAAATAAGGGGTTCTGTTCTGCTCATTTTGGCGCCCCCCTTTTACACGTGACATTAGTAGTCACATGTTGAATGAAATCTTGTATTTTGTACATGAGAGAAAGACAGCAGGACAGAGCAACTAGAAATAATTTACATAAATAAGGATTTAGACAACACATGACAAAGCAGTCACAAATAGCTGGTAGAGCGGTATGAGAAGCACCTCTTCCCTTCTGCTTGGCATTTGGCAAAGACCCATACAGCGTGTGGCAGTTAGGTTCAATTACCTCAGCTAGCTGAGGGAACATACACCCCCGTTTTCTTTCCTCTGCAAAACCTTGTGGATTGTTGCTGAGAGGATCAGCTGAGAGGCGAGAGATGGGGCTTAAAGTTTCCAGTTCTTCCATGCCCCTGTGCTCAAGTCATGGCAGTCTGAGGTGAAAATCGGACAGCACTTTTTCCTTGAACCGATTCATAAAGGTTTCCCAGTGGGAATGCCTCAGACCCTCTTACAAAGAGAAATAGTTAAGGGCAAACATCTGAGAAACACTACTGGAAATCCATCAGTGAAAGAAAGGATTTGTTTTCAAAGTTCAAATAATTCAACTAAAGAAGTACTAGCTAGCAGAAAGGAGCTCACATAAACATTTCACAAGTGGGTAGCAGGGAGCAAAGAACCAGAAAAGAGTAAATAAATTACTCCTCTCTGCCAAATAAATCATATGAATTGTAAGCTTTCTAGGGCAAACACTTCAGATATTTTATTTTACCTACAAGTTGGTACAGTGTGCAGCAACACAGACCCCCAAATTCTTTAATGAGGTCCCTAGACACCACAGGAATATAAACAGAAAATTGCATGGAAATAAGTCAATAATAGGGTAGACAAAGCCCTGGAAAGGGCCGTGTAGCCATGACCACATCACTTCACCACGCGCATCACTGAGCTCTTGTGTCTTCCTGCACTGAGGCACCTGAAGACTGCTCTGAGCCCCAGCTGCCCGCACACCATGGCAGTTCATAACATCATGCTGCATTTTCTTCCCATGTGCCTCCGCTTAGGGAACAATTCAGGAAACAGTCCCCAAGAAAAAAGGCCCGGGCAAAAATGAGACGGTGATTTCTAGACAGGGCTTCACTGAGCATATGCAGCATTTGTGTCACATTTTGAATTGGGTAGACACATCTCAACACAGCTTCAAAGCAGTGGTGAAGGGCAGCTTGAGGCAGGGAGAAGGAAATTTCCCAATGGAAGCCCTAGACTGATTATTTTGTACACATGCCCCCCAAAAAATTACACTGGGTAATCCAAGTGTGCTTAACCTTTAGACTCTCAACTAATTAATTAAATTTGCTCATAACACAGGCAGTGTTAGTGAGGTAATATTTCATCATGTTTCGAGTAAGAAAGATTTTGGCACAGCGCACTCTTTTCTTAGTCCAGATTGGAATAACAGGGGTTATATAAATGCAAATTACACATTTTGACAGCTGTGTAGCATCAGCATGTTATGACTTAAAGAGCTAAATCCCAAGACCCCTCACTGACGGGTGAAATCAGGTTCTCACTGAATTTTGCCAGTGCAGGGGCTTGCAGAACACAACCCTGGTGCAGAGCCCTCCATGCCTTCTCACCCTCCCCACCAGCAACCCATCTCTCCACTCTGCTCTGGTCACTCACAGGCTTTCTGTGTGTGCTCCTCCTCCTTTATCCACTCCCAGGTATTCAAGAGTTTCTTCCTTCTCACACCCACTATGCCTTCCTTCTTCAGTCTCTGGCTTTAACTTAACTTCTCCCCTTCTTCCATCTCAAGATCTTTCTTTCAAACCTTCTTTTATTTAATTCTCCTAAGTGTTTCTTGTCACAATAGCTTCACGCTATTTTAATTGTTTATTATTATTCTGCAGCTTTTTGAGCATTTACGGTCTCTTCTCCCATTCCTGTTGCCATTGTCCTTCCAGTCCACTGCATTTCCCCTTTTCCACTATTTCTCTTCCACTGTCTCTTTCTTCGCCACTTGTCCACCTTGCACTGCCTGGCCACCTCCCTCCTGCTCTGCTTTGTCACAGTGACCAAGCAGTGCTGTGGGTGCTGGTATGGGGCCATCTGCCAGGCTCCAGCGTATGCCCCACACATGAAGTACTTGTTGGATGGAGGAGAAGGGACTTGCTGGACAAAGAGGTCCAAAAGTGCTTCCAATCCTATGTTCAGATGGTCTTGGCAAATGCAAGAGGTTGAGGTCCCCCATAACAACATTGACTACCCTGCCTACCAAAACTTCCGCCCTGGGAAACAAAATCAAGTTGTTCCTGGTTACCTCACGCACTTCCCAAACACTCTTCACTAGGCTGGAAGAGAAAACATTACTGATGGTGAAAGGACAAATCAAGATGACTGTATGCCTAGAGAAAAGGAGGAAAAGTGCATCTGCTCACAAGACCCCCATCTCGGTAAGGATTCATCCATCAATTCATCATCGCTTTCTGACCAATACCTTGCTCAAAGTAAGAACCAGTGTGGTTTGGCATGGACAATCAAAAAATTGGTCATCTGCACATGACACATCATCCCCACCTTGTTCTCACCACGGCTTTTCCTGTGTGCCTCTTGTCCCAGTAACTGATCCTGAAGGCACTGCTGCAAACACCTAACCTGCCTCCTCTGGAACTCTTAGAGTCGCACCAGGCCATCAGAGTTGTTTCTGTTGTTGTTGGCTCCTACCGCATCTACAAGGATCTGCTTCTTAGATCTGTCAGAAACAGGGACTCGCCAAGTCTGTCCCAGAAACAAGGCATCAATAGCATTAGCTTATTTGCAGTCTTGCTTGCTGTGCTCTTTCCACTGTGTCTAGCACATACAAGACTAGAATTTGCCTTTCCTCCTGGACACACCTAATATAACCCTTTTATCACTAACCATACACTCCCCCAAATTTTATTTCATAAACTTAAAAAAACTGTTAATTAAAATTATTGATAGTTGGTAACAACATGCAAATGAAGTATGATCTAGTCTCTGCTTTCCAGTCTGTTTCTCTCTAAACCTGTATCATTCAGAGCCTCCTATTCTAGTATTTACATATATAAATCCACTGGGAGAAACCCAAGGGCTCACCAGTTTTGGTGGACACAGGCTTGAAATGAAGTGTGTAATTTTCACCTGCATTACAACAATGAACTAAAAACCACCAGGGGCCCAAATCTCAATGCAGGAGGCACTGCCCAGGCACAGAATTAAAGTGCAGCCCTTTTGACAGCCCTCAAGGGGTCTCCCAGCTCTGTCCCCTTCATTGAGGCAAGTCCCAGGTCGGTGGTGCAGAGGAGGAGCAGGCAGGTTGTGAGGCTTGTCCAAGAGGACAATTCACAGAGGGCACTGTCTCACAAGTCCTGCTCCACCAGCATCCTCAGCCAAGGCTGTATCTTTCACCCTGGTTCACAACCAGGGTGAAAGTTTTATCCTATATCCTGCTTAGCATTACACCCTGAGCACGGGAAGAGGTATGGAGAGAAGAAAGGAGGGACAGTTCTTCATACAAAACACAGAGTAAACAGGATCACTCAGGATGCGGAAGGAATCAAGGATGGCTAAGTTCTGCCAAAAGCTAAAGAGCATCTGACTTTACCATTGAAAACATCCCCCAAGATGCCTTCCCAAGTAAATAAACTACATACTCTTTTTTCCTAGAGTTTTCTAAGAAAGAAATCCCTGCTGTCAGCGTATTTTATATCACAGTATCTAGAAGTAATTTATAAAAATTGATAAATTTCCTCCTTTGAAGCAGACATCAATTAACCCCGTTTGTAGAAGAGGAACAGAAGTTAGGTGAGTCGCTTGAGGTCACACAGAGCTAGGGCAGAACACTGGTCTTTTGACTTCCAGGACTGTGACTTAAAACATAATCCTTCCTTTTTTTCCACTAGCATTGCAGCTTCCACTGCACTCAAGAATCAGCACAGTGGTTATCATAATTTTACACTAATTTTGACTAATTTTCTGCATCACTGCTCCGCATTTAATTCCTTCAAAATACGTCTGAATCATTTAATATACTGTAACTGCTTTTGTGTGTTAGAATAGAAGCACCAAGTGGTCTGGCAAAGCTCAACACTAAATAAATAGACCTTCAGGGAAAAATCTGAGGGAGATGGGGAGATATTCCTTTTCCCAAAAAATCTGTGGCTACCCTTATCCATGTTTCCCAAGTCTGTAAGAAAGTTCCACAGATTGGAACTGGGAAAATAATTGCAAAAATCAATTTGATTGATGTAGCCTCCTTTTCAGCCTCAATAACATTCAATAGGAGATTCCTTATTTTTTTAATGTGCTAATTATTTATACTTATTCAACCATGAAAAAAATAACAGGCTGGTTGGGAATGGCAGAGAAAACAACAAATGGAGAAGAACATGCTGGCAATGAGCATTTAATTTGCTAAAATGCTCATTACAAAGCAAAAATTGAGAAGACAAACTTGGGGTCTCAACAGAAAATCAGCAAGCAGTGTCTCTGGTAATAGTAAAGTGCAGAATAACACAGCCAAGATACAGACTGATCTCTGTCCTTTACAGATGGTACAGTTGGTTCAGGAGCAGGGACCACTGGGGAGGATGAAACCACAGATCCCCAGAGGCATTGAAACTGTAGTGATTAATGAGGACTGAAAATATACATTTTATTCCAATTTTCTTAACAGGAAGTTCTACATCTTTTCCTGTGGATATTTTTTTGTAATTAATGTGAAAAAGTTATGCAGAAAATGCTGAAATGTTTGATAAACACTTCTCCAAATTTCAGAAAAGCGAATCCTGAAAACTGTATTTTTATAGAGGTAATACATAGATGGTTAGTAGGTTGACATGAAAACCTAGCTGCTGGCAGCATTTTTTAATCTCTAGGACAGAATTAACTGGCAATTTATACACCAGCTAAAACACCTGAAGACAGTTATACTTTAAATGGAGAAACTGCAAGAAGATGAGCACAACATTATCCCAACCTGGCAGTGGACATCTGGGTGCTGTTGGGAGTGGACCGGCTCTGAGCAGGTATGTCTCAAGGCATAAAGCTCATTCTGGGAAGGGGTCCTCTCTGCTGGGAGATTTTCAGCCATCAGAAGGGTATCAGGGATGGGCTGAAATCCCCTGGGTCATCCCACAGGCATTGCAAGAAAAACCCCTCAGGAAGCCCATGAGAGCACTTGGAGGATGAGGACAGTCAAGAATTTTAGTCTTGACAGCACTGCAGAGCCTATCCAGTAAATTTTTTTTTCATTAATGAGGACTTCAATTTGCCACTGGTATCACAAAAAATGCATGCAAGCCAAGAGGAGAAAACTCGAGACTAAAATAAACCACACATTTTTACCAGCAAAGATACCTCTGTCCCTGGGCACGCTGCCCCTTCTGAGACTCTGCACTAGTTTTAGCAGGTGTTAACTCACCTCCTTTGATTTTAAGCTGGTGAGTTGGTTGCTTGGTCGTAGCTACTTGTCTGGGTTTGGACAGTGGAAGGAGGAGACCATTTCCAGAAGGAAGTTCATCTCATTCATGTTAGACATGTATTTTAGGAGGGATCAAACCACCTTCTAGATACATCAGGTTAGAGAGCCAAGGCTAAATGGAGGCTAAATGAAGAAATGACCTGAAGGCAGCCCACTCACGGGCAGACCAAGACCTCCCCTCGCTGCTGGGACAAGAGGCCATTCTCCAGGCCTCCCATTCACACTCCTCCGATTGCCATCTCTCCAAGTTTCTCAGGGGAATAAAAAGGAAGGAATGCCCTATTCCCCAAAAGCACACAACAGGAAAACTGGATTTAACAGTACAGATGGCTGATTGTGTCTATGATGCCAACAGGAAGTGGAGACCATGGCACAGCAAGAACACATCACTTGCTAGGCTGGGAAACAACTTGAAGTGCATTAGCACCTGTCCTGGGTTCAACATGGAGGAACC
>NW_010414896.1:0-351 GCF_000710305.1 Buceros rhinoceros silvestris
AAAATAAGTATATATGCACTCCATATGGAGGTGGAAGCCCCATTTCTTTGAAGGAGGTGGAAGAAACAGCAATCTGCAGGATGGCCAGTCACCTCTTTCCTGCCAGACCCGAAAAGGCACCAGTTCCTAAACACAGTAAACCCCTGTATTCTTGAAAACTGAAAAACTCAAAAACAACCCTGGGAAGGAAAAAAAAAAAAAGAGGAAAAAAAAAGGTGGAGACAACATTCAAGTTGCATCCCTTTTACATCCAGGCTGGTCCTTGTAGGAAATCAGCTTCCAAATCCTGCTGCCATGCCAGCGGTCAGCCTCTGGCACAGAGCGGACGCGCTCACTCCTCAGCGGGCATTA
>NW_010414896.1:424-4801 GCF_000710305.1 Buceros rhinoceros silvestris
TTTCTTGGGTGGAAGCAGAGGCATCACTTAGACAGAGAGTGAGGGTTTAGTGGACACAGTGTCATGGCAGTTTTCACACTGCCCGTCTTGAAGGGCTAGAGTAGCACTGAGGTACCAGTCCCTTCTTGTGAAGGACTTTTGTACAGCCCTGATGTTACAGTGCCACATAACCATCACATAAAGCATTCAGTTAGCAACAGGCTGCAGTCTATATCTAGGTCTCACCCTTGTTTGTATATGACAGTACCAATATTGACATCCCAAACAGCCAAAGATTATATGCTGCAAATATCATCCAGCCCCTAAAATGAAGTAGAGAAAGCAAACCGGGTTGCCTATATGAACTGCCTCTCCAAACCCTGCCTTGAGCACACACTTGTCCCCCTCAAACTTACTGGGACTACCCTCACTTTGGGGTTTCCTTGTTTCTCCTTCTCACCACAGCTTTGACACTTCTCCAGGCCAGGTCCCGGCCACAGGGCTGAATCGCAGACCCACAACATCCCTGGTTTCATATTAAAAAAAAGCAGCAGTCCTTAGATGCCATGATGGCTTCCTGCGAAGCTTCTCTGCCACAGCTCCTGCTTTGATGCCCTGTCAGGGTAGCACTATGACAGGACCTTGTTTCCAAGCCAGAGGCATTTTTGCATGCAGCTCTGCTGATTGTTATATATACGAATATGCCCAAGTACAGTAAAATTCCCACAGGCCTTTGCACTATGTGTTTCTACTACCTCCATGCCAGAGAGGTCTCTGATCTGTTGTGGCAGCATTTTAAATCCACTTCGCACAGGTGTTAGCACCTTTGTGAAGCACTGGATGCCATGGGAGGGGATAATGATCTATAAACACAGCACACATCCAGAGAGCAGCCTCTTGCCATGCTCCCTGTGATATTTCTCTCAGGAGAGAGAGGAAAAGTTGGAATAAACAAGACGTGTATCCATTACCTGACTACATTGCCTGGTGTTGCTCTGGGATCCCCTTCCTCTTCCTTGCACTTTATCTTCTGAGTCCACAAAGCTTCCGGGACCCCAAACCACCTCCCTAACCGTATTCCTAGCACAGCCCTGCTACCACCCCATCCAGAGGCCAGGGAGACCTCAGCAAGACTAAAAGCAATACCCACTTACCACTTCTCCTTTCCCAACTAAAGAGATCAGAGGACATACCAGATCACAGATGAGCTCCTGGCCCTGGCGCTGACGTGAGTCAGTGGGCAAGCAGTGCAGCCCCTCCAGCCAATTCATTTACTCAGGGTGGCATGGCATGCAGCTAAGGAACCGTCCTCTCCAGACCCATCTGCCTCACAGCTTCCCCCACTGCTGAAATTTTTATTTATTTATAAAAAGCCTATTAGGCTTTATGGAATTTACAGGCATCTTCCAATCTTTACCTTTCCTGAAGTAGCTTCCCAAGTATCCTACTACCTGCTTCAAACCATCTGGCCTGCCCTACACCACCCCAGGAGACTCCCAGATGAAAAAGGCTTCAGTGCCTATGGCAGCGGAGAAAAAAAAAAAAAAAGAATATCTTTTGTAGGCACTGTGACCTGATGGACCCAGTTTCCTCTACCTAAAGGGCCCCTTCTTCTCTCATAAGCAAAAATAATCTCATACACATCCCATCAAAACCAAACCATCCCTTTCCCAACCACCCCTTTGGCAGTGGCTATGAGGAGACAGTCCTGTCTCCCTCACGCCCTCAAGCCCACACTGGTGCCACAGCAACAGTGGTGTGAACAGAGGGCATGTCCCATGCCAACAGAAATGTGAAGAGGTCTATGCTTCACCAGATGGCTTCAGACTTGTCACAGCAGGGAGAGAAACTCGCCTGAAAAACCTGGCTCTGGCACTAATCATCACCTCCTGGACTGGTAGCACAGGACCGCTGAAGCAGTTGTGGCAGAGTACCAGCTGCAAGATGACTTGGATGCAGAGCAGAAATCACACAGGGTGAACATGGAGGCAGTGAGAACCATGGGCTGCCTCTGGGACAGCAACGACATGTTCAGGCAGGCAGCATGTTTAGAACAGGAGCAGAGGAAAATTGCACATAGCAAACAGTCAAGGGAGCAAGGTAATGAAGAGTCAAACCATCTGACCACAGTGCGTAATGAACAGCATCAAAACATTCCAAGCAATGGGTGAAAGAAGAGCAAGCTCTAAAGGAGCTGCACCATAAAATAGTGTGGTGCACCAGCCTGCTTATGGAGCTGTGCCTAGAAGATTTTACCCTCCCTCTGCCCAGAACCACCACTAGTGCCAGTGCTCATCCTTTTTTCACATAGATGCTCTAAAGGGCCATTTCCTTAGACATCATGCCTGAAAACTCAGATGACCACCAGACAACTGTGCATTGTACAAGTGAAACCTGCTGTTGTCCAGCACACTGAAGGGAGTAGAGGAAGATCCTTGCCCCTTCTGCACTGCTTGCTGTGTTCCAAAAGACAAGCCTACAACTGGTAGGACAAGGGGACCTCATGGGGATGGATGTAGCCACGCTGCCAGCTGGATGACTGAGCCCATGCACTCATCTCCTACAAAGGTTTCAGGCTGAGAGGGACTAAAAGGAAAAAGGGTGGCCCACAGTCACAGTGTCAGAGCAGCTGGCACATGTGCCAAGAGCAAAACAGATAGTACTTGCAGGTGAGCTGCAACATGGAGAGAGGGATGATACAGATGTTTTTCCTTTCCTAGTCCTCATGGTACTTCCCTGAGTCAAAGGGTACTCACTCCCCTAAAAGGCCATCACCTGCACCCTCCTCTAGTCCTTTTCTGAGGAGGTGGTAATGCTCAGTTAGATGTAGTCAGTGCCTCCACTCCTCCATCACAAGCTGACACCCTTTCTAAGTGCAATGTACACAACCACACACCTGTGAGCAACGATCAGAGAAAGAGGGGGAAAGCTAAGGGGAAGGAAACAGCAGCACAGTGAAATTGAGCCCAAGAATTTAAGTGAAAAGTGAGCAGGATGGTGAGGAGATAAGGATGGGAGAGAGTGCAGAGAGGGATTTACTTTGCAAGCAGTAGCTAAAAATCTCCCAATGTTTAAGGCAAATGATGCATGAAATACACTGTCAGGAATGTGATGCCCAGAACCTATTGCTGCTAAATATTTAACCTGATTGGCAGGGAGCCGTTAAAACCTCAGTGTCTGGATCTCAGGCTTCTACAGAGCAACAGGTAAAGTAAATACATCAACACGTAGTGATTCACCTTGGGTGCCATCAGCTTTTCAACCTGCAGCACTGCGCAGGAAAAAAGTTGTCAAAGGATGCTAGCAACAGCGGAACAGGGCTACAGGAAAGACACATCTTACGTACCATGGCTCCCACTGCAAGCCAGAGACAAGTGGAAGGAGAATATACTAAGTGACTTCTTTGGAAATTAGAACACACTGCTTCAAAGATCTCACACAATGCAGTTCATGCCTCTCAAGCACCATAAAGACACACAGAACTGCCGTACATGGAGGCTGAAGTTCCAACAGCCCACACTTCCCCGCATGTAATCCCTGAAGCCAACCTCCAAGCAGACCAAGGGCTGCCTCCAGCAATCAGCTTCTACCGTCTGTCAAGCATGAAGCAGGTCAGAATGTCCTATATATGTCTCCTAATGCCAGCACACAAGAGCGCAGCAGGACTGGCCGGGTGCATGCAGGTATGCAGCCCTTCAGGTAGGAAACCTCATTAGCCAGTATTGCAGCATACTGAGGGAACAACAGGACAGCCAGCTGCTAGCAGGGGCACATACATGCGTACCTTTGCACATCCAGTGCAGGCTCCCACTTTGCTGATTCTACCCACACAACCTTTGGAGCAGCTGCTGTCCGCGTCCGCTCTGATGTCCCTGAGCCGGCATCTGAGCCGAGTCTGTGCTTCCAAACAGCCACTGCTTGGAGCTTTGCAAAGGATAAGGGTTATGTCTGGGCAAAACTTCTGCAGTTTCAAACTACAACTCCATTCTGACTCAGAGGCCAACCTGGACAGTCAGAGATACTCCAGGGAAAGAAACAGATTTCCTTCTCAATAATTTTGTATTATTCAGACCAACTTGTTTCTAGAATAAAGGTGTTGGGGGGGGTTATTTGCTTTGGTAGATATAATGTAACATTCTAAATTTTCCAAAGCTACCTTAAAGGCAGAAATATTCTGCTCTGCTGTAAAAAGCTCCAGACCAAGTTCCTCATCATCACCTAATACACCAGCAACAAGAGTGCAGTTCTTTCTAAGGACTCTACAGATGCAGGGCATGAGGTTGACTCGCTGCACTGACAAGGCACAAACTGTGCATAAGCCCAGCAGCTGCCTTCTGAAAACTAATAAATAGATAAATAAATACATAAAAAGTGGAAAGTCATGACAGAAATGTAGGG
>NW_010414896.1:4878-21256 GCF_000710305.1 Buceros rhinoceros silvestris
TAGGGAAAGGCAACATGACTTGTCTTAGAGAGGACATGAGATTTTACTATATCCAAAACACCACATTAGCACTGGCTGCAGAGCGTTGGAAGTCTGGGATGAAGGCTTCACAAGTAACACGAATGAGCACTGAGATCTTCCCTAGGCATAGATCTTGCAGGACTCATCACAGACTGGTATTCACCAGCATATCTCCCGTCATACTCCCCTTTCTGTATTTCCGGCTTTTTCCCTGTCCCTGTCACAGCTGTTCAAGGAGCTGACTTCAGAATATGCTTTGTAAAGTGTTTTTCTGCTCTGTACAAAGCTTTTGTTTTATTTCTTTCAGTAAGTGCCAGACCACTGAAGAATGCCAAGGGTAGAGCTCTGAAAGTAAAGACCAAGTAAGGAGTATTTTTCTATGGCATCATCATCTGAAAGGTCTCAGGGCACCTCTCAAATACAAAAGAAAGTGTGATTTGGAGTAGACCTGTACGGTGTGTGCGTCCATCACTCCAACTCTACTGATGAACAGCTATGCTGAGTGACTTGCTCATGGGCTCTAATAAATCCTGCTATTGTTTAAGACTTGTCCAACACCTGCTTGCCGAGCTCATGAGAAGGTACTGCCTGCAGCTGACAAGGTAGAAGGAAACATGTGCCTGTGACTCAGCCACTTCAGTCAACAGCTTGACACACTGTCCTCAACCAGCAATGAAGGTGGGTTTGCCTGACCACTAAACTGCTGCAGGAGCAAAATGCTGAGGCAGGAAAGGCAAACGACTTTATTGAACACAGCTGCTGATTAACTGAATAAGAGCCAGTGCATGGTAAATTCAGATATGGGACCCTGCTGACCTCCCTGCCATCTTCACCACAAGATGAGTCTTGCTGGGTTTTTTGCCCCTTCCTGTAGCCCAGGACAGCACAGCCCACTTGCATACAGTGCTTCAGCCTTTACCTTAAAAGGTGCTTTTCTGAGTTTACAGCAAGAATTTGTTTCTCTGATCCTGGGCTCCTGTCACTCTTGGAACTCCCTCTTAAAATTGCCCAGGAACTAGCTGTGCCACTGGGACACAGTCATTGTCATGCAGGGAACTAAGCTGAAGCCCTCCAAACAGGTATCACAGAAGTGCAAATTTAGGATGCTCTTCACATCAGGCTCGACAGAGCCATTACCCAGAGAGACTGGAGCCACCAGCTTAGATACTGCACCAGCTCACGGCTCTGTGTCTTATTCTCACCTCTTCATTTCACTTGGAAATGCACTCAGTCTGAAAAGCAAATCAGGAAATTAACATTTCCAGGTATGGAATATCCTGCTAGCATCTGAAAATGGACTTTATATGAAAAAATGTGCAGAATTTCTTAAGTAGACCTGGAGAAGAAACACTGTGATAAGAGCTCCTGCTTCATGATCTTTTCTCGTACCCATCAAAACAAGCAGATACAGTACTGCAGAGACTTTTTTTTTAAGCTAATTAAGCTATTTCATACCTCAAAAAGAATTCACACCAAAGTGGCAAAAAAACCCAGCTAATCCACGCTCTGCTGAAACTAGCTCCTCGCTGTATTTTTAATAAGTGTGTGTTTCATCTGTAGTCCGTCCGTTGCAAAAGGCAGTGTTCATACAGATCCATAATCAAAGAAAAAATAGAATTAAACAGAAATGTTAACAAACATGTCCTGAACAAGCAACTGGCAAGGAAGAAGTACCACTAGCTCATTTAGAAGCTCAACAGCCTTTTACAGCGTATGAAATCACATGAAATCTTTCTGAAACAAGTTTGATCAGTTGCCTGATGCCTGTGCCCCCCCGATAAGTGAGTGCCTAATGTCATCACTGGGTATCTATACTCATGGCAACTCCCCTGCCCTGTCCTAGCCTCCGTGTCACCCAACACTTAGGCTTCTCCCTCATATGGATCCTGCTTTTCCCAGCTTCAGCTAAGGGATCCCTGTCTTCCAGATCTGTCCTCCGTGACTAAAGAGAATAATTGGCCCCTGTTCTCTCTTTATAATAGTCTTTTATGGATTTGCAGACAGTTAGGTTTCCACCCACAGTTATCTTCCCCCTAGGCTGAACAGTCTGGCTCTCTCAGCATTTCTTACAGGACTTGGTGCCTACTGTTATCTACCCCTACCCATTTGCTTGCTCCCCCTCCAGCCTGCAAACTTGCAAACTACCTTTTTAAAAACACTACACCCCAACATAGATACAGCATTACACAATCACAGCCAAAATGATTGGGGCAAAATTATCTATAGGTCCTGCAAGGGGAGGACTTCTGTGGGAACACATCCTTTCCTTCCTCTCCTGGAGGATACTGGACACTCCTTGTAGCAAAAGTCTCAGCGCTTCTTTCATTCAGAGACTGCCATCACTTCCCTAGGAATGGTACCTTAGCCCCTGCCTCTCTTCACAGCGGGAACTATGCTGTGTTTTCAGTGCTTCCTTTTGTTCGTATTTGCTCCTATTGTTTGGTTACAGCTACTTCTCCTTTGGTTCTGGTTAGGCTTCTACACAACTACCCTAGCACTGCAGACCGAGCATCTAACCAACAGCTGCTCTGACAGTGCTAAACAGTCCCTCTTTCTCCTTCTCGCTCCTCACTGTTTACATTCTTAAGCACACACTTTAAGGCAGTCATCACATCTCTCTTTTAATCGTCATTTGGCCAAGCTAAATGTAATTAGTTACTTTAATCTTCCCTCTTAGATCAATCCCTCCAGCATCTTAATCATTTTTGTTGCTCCACTGAATTCGTTCTAATTTGCTGCCATCTTTGGGGCACGAGCTCTCCAGAAATGAACTCAATAGTCTAGGTACGCTCGGGCCAGGTAGATGAAGAAAACGTAACTGGAAACACATAGAAAACATTTCCTTGCTCCTAGGTGCAATAGTTCTGTTTATGCAATCCAGAAATCACATCAGCCTCTTTGCTGCCGCATTGTATTGCAAGCCCGTATCTCATTTGCTAACCAGTGTAACCTCAATGTCATTTCTAGCATTACTGCTTTCCAGGGGTGTACCTCTCATCTCTGCTTTCTTTCCGAGTGCAGTCTGATTTTAACTCCTACTATTCAATTTATTATCCACTTTGCTAATCCTCAAATCCTATTCTGAGGTATGACTGCTTAGCTAGCTATATATCTCAAATCTCTTTGATTTCCAACGGAAATGCTCTCACAAAGCAAAAGGAACAGGTTTTGTCATGAGAGCAAAGTCAAGGCACATCCCTAAATTCACAAGACAATATGGATTTTTCACATGCCTGTCCCTCACCAAAAACTGCAAAAGGGTTTTCAAATGCTGCAGTTTGGCTTTGGTGGCGTACTAAATTGTGCCGCTGCATGACAGCTTTGCATCAGGCCCTGCTGCTCTCAGAAAGAGCAGAGACCTATCCCTTTGAGAACCGGGAGCACGAGACAGGTGCTGATTAAGCCTCACCCAAATGTAGCACTGCTGGGGCACATTTCTGTACACTGTCTTTCTCTGAATTCACCCTCAAAGTGGGCATGGGACCTTCCTAATAGCCTGCACATCAACTTCCTCCAAATGGTGTCGTCAAAGCCTTCCCTCTTCTTTCATCCCAAAGGAGGGGAGGGGGGGAGGATTCTGCAAAGTCTTTCTGTGAGACATCACTGGTGCAAAGCACCCCAGAAACTGTCCAAGCACCAGGCAGTCACAAAAGCAGGACCCAGATGCAAAGATTTTTTAGGATGCAGAAGAAAAAATCCTTTCCTCCAAACATTGTCCCTCTGAAATCTATAAAGCTCTTCCCCTGCGCGCCACCACCCCCCACCCCCATGCCTCCCACCCCACCCGAGCTCCCCTACAGATACCAGACCCACCAACAGCTCCCAAAATTGTACAAAGGCACTGAAACAGGGTGGCTTTTCCCCTGCCAGTCACACCAATCACCTGCAGGGTTGCCCTGATCCAGAGTAGGGGATGATGGCATGAAGTCCAGTTGGGCTTGTCCAGGCTGGAGAAGGGAGGAAGAGGATGAAGGAGCAAGGGGAAGGTGGGATGCTGCAGGTCGAATGGAGAGCTAGCCCTGGGCAGCATTGATACATTGCATTTGCGGTTGTTCAGCTCTGTGGGGGTGCTGCTGCTCAGCCCAGTCCTTCTTCCACTAGCCCTGAGGCAGCTGCAGCTCAGCAGTGTCTAAATGAAGTGCGTCAGGGTCCTTGCCACTGTACTGGGGAGCTGAGCCTGCTCCCCCTCTGCTCTGGGTCCCAGATGAAGGGGGACACATCCACCCACACTAAACAGGCGCCAGCTTTCCTTATCCCAGAAAACAGAGGAAAATAAAGCACCGGCTACTCCCTCCTACCCTCTCCCATGCATATTTACTGCTATTGAAGGTAAATTTAGGAATCAGCTCTCTTAGTCTCTCATAGTCCAGACTTTCCCAGGACCAGAATGCAATTTATTTCCAGCGAAAGTCCAACGAGGTGCATAAATCTGCTCTCCTGCCACCACCTACTCTCACGACCCATATGAGCCCACTTCCTCCTCACCAGCAACAAGACGAGGTCTTCTGCTTAACTTTCCAGTCTCACGTGCAACAGAAAGAAGTGAGGAAAGAGGCTTCGCACAACTCAAGTCATTTGAAAAGCCAAAACGTGTGAATCAGATAGATTTGTAACAGCAGTTAGCGTCACCGCAAAGATCCTCACTACAAGTAACAGGATCAGTTTGGGCAGAGGGAAAACAAAGCAGACTGAAAAGTATAAAACTTCAGAATACCCATCCTTTGGATGTTCAGAAAGTGCGAGATGGTGCAGAGGCACACATACACGTCTCCCACCTCTACGCTTTGCACCTTCTTGAAGATCATGGGTCCTGCTTGGAGGAGACTGGTCTGCAGGATCTTAGGATGCTTTTAGCCTGGAAAGAAGGACCAGATCTATGCATACATCTAGAGGAGAAGAGCTCCTGCCAAACCACGTGACCATATCTCCTGGCACAGACCAAGGATGGGCACTTTCTGCCAAATGCTGATCAGCATATACTAGACCAGCTCAGCCAGAATGGAGAAGGTCAGCTTGACTTCAGCCAACTGAGAGCCTACTATAGCCAAGAAAAACCTTAGTGTGGCTCTTACCATTTGCTCTAGCAAGCAATGAGACAAATCTCAATTACATCTTCTCCAAGCTCTCCAGTTTTGCACCAAGAAACTCCATCAATTCAGTGACTGCAAGCGCTGCTCAAGGTTGTATGCTGTTCCCCAGTGTGTTCTTCTATTTACTAGTAGGTATATCTAATATTACATTTCCAGTCATACTGAGAGGCGCGGCTTAACCTGCAGCTTCCAAGTGAAGTGTGCCTCCTCTGTTCATTGCTACGCTGATCTTTCATTGAACAGACTATCTCCAGATGCTTTTATCAAAACTCTGCATTTCTTTAGCTCATGTAATAAATGTGGCATTTCAGTAAAGCCAAGGTTCAAGTTGAGTCTTATGCATATGAACTTCTCTAAACTACCAGGCTTCACCTAAAGAACATGTAGATTTATCACACCCAGGAGGAGTATTGGACCAAACACTGTCTTTCTGCCAACTACTTTAAGTTCACTAAATATTTAGCCATACTATAAAAAAGGAAATTAGGAATTTTAAAGGAAATTTACCTCTTTAACTCTTTCCTTCTTGTCTCTCCCTCTGATCTCTGACCGTAAAATCAAGTTCTGTGATTTGCCATCAAGTTTTGTCTTGCAACTTTTAAACCATCATTTTATATTCCTCTTCCAAAGTCATTCAGTTTATGAGAAAACACTGATAAGTTGCTTTTAAAGTCTCAAATTCTGTTCAAACAGAAATTTCAGCTATGTCGAATACAGCCGTTTTAAGCAATTCTTACCAGAGAGTCATTGATTTTTCTCCTCCAGGCACAGTCCATGAGGATTTGGGGGAGGAAACTTGACACAACTTAATCTGATCCCAAACCTGAATGTCAACCAGATTCTATATTCATTGCTGTTTTATACTGCAGGAAAAGTAATACATTAGGCAATCAAGGAAACACCTGAAAACTTACACAGCAAAAGAAATGTTGATGAATCTGTTGGTATCCTTAAGATCACGTCATTTAATGCTTGAAAAACAAGGAAATCATCAAATGCAAAGACAAAAAATAACACCCATTGTATCCAGCTACCATCAAGGATTTATGCAGCGTGCATTGCAGGAATCAAAATAGCAACCTAGAGAGTATCTCAATAGGTGTTTAAGATGTTCCTCAAATGACAAAAGTAAACATGTTTATAAGCAATCATACTTCGAAATGAAGCCAATTCAAAGATACATTGCGAGCCTTTACATCTCATACCACAGAGCAGACATCCAATGTCGATCCGACCCTCACCACAGCCAATGCCAAGATCCTGCCTGACTTCATAGGGACAGCAGATGCAGCCTCTGGGCTGCAGCTGAACCCTTGTGAACACATTGCAATTTGTCCCGCTACAGTCGCTGAACTACAGTATCACAGAAGACTGTCATGTCAGAGAAGATGCTCGGATTTCTGTATTATCCTGTGTGCTTAAAAGGACATGGTTAGATTGCCAGGGCAAACCTTCTCTCTAATTTTCTGTTTTGTTTGATTTTATGCTTCATCATGCAAGCAGTATTTCTTATGAAACATCTGCCTTGGTGGAGATGGGTAATGCTTCTAAATGCATGCAGGCAAAGATGTACAAAGATGTATAACCACCTGTCAGTCTTACACCAGCTCCCTCCTGGGACACCGTGGTTATAAAAGAGGCAAGCCCTGGCCATCTTTCCTTTGCCTTTCTGCAGCATCCTGAGGGACAGTATGAGGGACAGTTCTCTGTGGGGTGCCTAGGACCAACTCTATTATACATGGCCATACCAAGGGATCTCATGTGCCAACCTGACACTCTCTGGCTTGAAATTAAGGTCTGAGAAGTCTAGAGAGCATGATCGGCCTGAGCTATACGGACATCGCTCTTTCCTGCAAATTCAAATCATGTTTGGGAACCATTTACATCACACCCGGGCTGAGGGATCTCCAGGCCTTCATAATGAAAAAGAGATGGACTATCAGGTGGCCAGTTTTCTTACAGTGGAAAAATACAAGACAGAGGACCAAGGATTAGGAAACTTTGGGTTCCTCCTTAATCGTGACTGTTTTCCAAACCGGGTGGTGAAAGAGGGATAATTTAACAAAACTCCTGTCTTTTTCAACCCTGTAGATCCTTAAGATGCATACATACAGAACAAAAGAGAGACTTAAAAGCCTTCAAGAAGTTCACCTATGTAGGCTATCTTTGCAGTCAACAGGGATTAGCTTCTCCAGAGGGCAAGCTGGTGCACATGCATTGGGCTCCTGCTCTACACTGCCCTTTGAAGGACCCCCTCTTTCTCCACTGACTCCCTGGAGATCCTCTAGAAATCATTCTCTCACAGCTAGTGTTAGATTCTGGAAAAACTCCTCTTTCCATATAAAAGTCAAACATCTCACTGAGCTTATAAAAGTAAACATATAATGAACAAGGAGAGGGGATATATGGAGGGATACGAACTGCAGGAATGAAAATCCCAAGTAATTTTTAAGATCTGGCAACAACTTTAAAGAGCTACCTGCACATTATAGGAAATAATAAAAATTTTCATTGAAGCAATAACTCTGGATTCCTGTTTCTCTGTAGTTCTCATCCCTCGTCCTTTGTTCAGGAGCATTTGCTTGAGGATCAGATCTTTGCTCCCTGGGAATTCACCTCCACCTGACACTTTTTCTCCCACCAGGAGTCGGCACCGGAGCTGGATGCTAAATGAAACATTTTGTTGTCACTGGGAAATACAAATGCATCCAAAGCAGAACAAGAACAAACCTTCACTGCCTAATTTTGGAGGGAGAATTAGCTCATGTCTCACATATTTCAGAGGATTCCACAGCCTCTGAGCTATATAACTTGCTTCTCCATTTCTTTCATGCTGAAGTCATTTCCCTTTATATAAGTAATTACTTTATACCAGGCCAAAAAAGTAAACTACCTCCACAGCCCAGTCCTTAGAGCACTCCCTCTCCAGCACAATGAATAGGCATTTATATAAAATAGAACAGCTCCAACTGGAAAAGCTCCAACTGAGAAAGCATTACTGCAGAGGACCCAGTAGTCTGGGCCCTCATGTTGGCTAGGACAGCCTCGGGGACAAGTCCCCACTCCAAAGAATGCAGAATAGGAATGCGGCACCCAAAACCCAGTTACTTTTCTGCTCACCAGGCTGATAGCTATTCTGGGCTTTTTTCCTGTTTTTTCATGAAAACACACCAAATGCTTTAATTCATTTCAGTGTAGAACTAGCAAAATCTATGAAATTAACATTTGGGGGGGGGGGGGCAGTAAACCCATTTCCTGCCATGTTCACTCAATTATAAACCTCTCTTGTCAAAAATCTTAACCACCATTGCTAATGTCAAAAGCTGAAGTCAGAGATCTCTCAGACAAGATGTGAACAAGGAACATGATTTCACCTCAATGTCCTAACAAAAAAAAAAAAAAAAAAAAAAATTAAAAAATGAACTTTTTCCAGGAAAAAAAGAAGATTCTGTGGAAGATGTTTTGTCTATAAAAAAAAAAAGTATTAAGGCTAGGTATGTCATGAATCAACGCTCATCTCCTGTTGTGTAGCTGCTGGTTTCTGAAAGTTATTCCTTCCTCCAGTGAAAAGAAAAAAAAAAAAACTACATTGCACAGAAAGAGTTGCTCATGTAAGATCCCAACTGTGGGCACGCAGCTTCTGCTTCAGAGAGCGTCGAGGCACAGGCACTCAGCTCCTAAAAAGTTCTCTGAGCTCTGAAGTTCAGAAAGCCTTTTAGTCCCTTTACTCCCCATTGAAACGGCAAATTAAAAGTCGATGAAGCATGATCCTTACAGCTACCTCTGAATCCCTGGTTTGAAAGTTTGCAAACTTTCAAACCACGGATTCAAAGAGCTTTCTGTAAGAGTCACTGTATCTTTCCAGGCAGCTATCCCACAGCTATTCTATTTTTCTAAGGTGCTTAGTTTTTATCTCCTCCTGTTTAGAGTACAGGCCCCCCATCATGTAATGAAACGATTTTAATGTCTTTTCTGAGATTCCGTTTATGCTTTTGTGGCATTTAGCACTTTGTTACTTCCAGATGGAGTCTTAAAAGCCGCCTCCCAGAATACTCAAATACATGGTACCTCAGACCACATCCAAGCTGCTTTTATGCTTTGACTTTCAACATTTCAGGATGCTATCTTTGCGAATTTAATTATATATAATATTCACCTTCTCAGTAATAAATTAAAGGGTAATTTCAAGTTGCACCAAAAACGTGGAGAGCTGAAGAGGAGAGACTGTGAGAACAGATTATGTCATTCTGTCACTTTCATTAGACTCTCTCTTGGGGATTGTCAGCCTCTGATGTTTCAGCTTGCCTCTGCCGAAACACGTCTGACACGAGGGAATCTCCCCTGAGATACTTAGGCCACTGACTACAGCAGCCAGAAATAACAGAGAATTATAGAGGAGAGAAGGGTGGAGGGGTATGCAGATCCCTCCCGCATGCTTTCCATGCAATCGTCTGCAAACACATTTCTCAGCACAGTCCTGTGAGAGAAATTCCCCAGCAATCCAGTCGTGTGCAATTAATTAACGCACCGCTTTACCTGGCACAAAGAGATGCTTAGCGGCTCCACCCTCCCCCTGCAGCAGCTGGCAGCATCCCTACACCTTTGCATGCAGCAGCAGAGTCATTCTTTTCACTGCACAGGTTTCAAAACCAGCATCCCCCAGATGCTGTGAAGAATTAGGATTGCCACTAGAATCACAGCCAGCTTAAGGTTCCTAGCAGATCTTCTGCAATTCATCTCTAGGTGGTATTCATTTACAGCCTCGCCTTTCACATGCCACACATCCACTGGGTATCTCCCAGGACCTCATTCCCAGCTGGAGAAGCTGGAATAGCACAAGTCCCATGTGACAGAGGGAAACCACCATTCCTTGTTATAGCAACCTCTATGTACAACCTCTCACCTACCCATATCCCCGCGTCCTGTTCATGTCCCACAGCCAGACGCACTGCTATCTTCAGCTATCACTAGGCTGTTATGCCTATCACCTGAAAACAATTTTTCTGTTCATTAGGCAATCAGCTATGATGTAGGACTTGGCATTTGTGCTAGTAAATTATCAGTGGGTTCATAACACCAAATCTTTTCTGCCTCAGCTGGCTCTTAGTAACTATCTCACCTTGTAATCTGTTTTGAAATAGTGAACTTAATAAGTTTTACATTTGTTTCCTTTTGCAAAATCCTTCAAGTTCTTCAAGAGGTCATACATGCAAGAAACTACAACCACGTGAAACAGTCGTGCACGCTAGTTCCTCAGCAATGCAGATTGCTGAGATTAACTAAGAGATTATGAGAAGACATGAAATAAAAATGTTAAATCCAAGTATATATATAAAAAAAAGAGCACTTATCATGTCACTTCCTCCATTTGAGTTCCAAGTTTGTTCTGGACACCTCTACAGAAAACTCCTGAATGTTACAAAAAACACCACAGGTCAGGATCACATGCAACAAGCTAAAAAATAGTGTAAACCACCATCAAGGTTGCACCACAGTCCCTGCTTCTGCTGATGCACAGGAGGATGTAAACTGGCACAGGCTTTTGGCCATACAGCACGTTCCCAGTGTTGGCCAAACTCAGTCTCAAACGGCACTTTCAGCCCTCTCAGCTACCTGCAGAGAAATCCCTACTGACTCGTACTAGGGAGACCCCTCTCTGAACTCATTAACAGAGCCACCCATCCAAATCCCAGCCATTTGCAGGAAGCTCCTCCAACTCAGAGCACAAGAGAGCTGCAGCTGTGAAGGCTGGCTAGTGAAGCAATGATTCTCAGAAACCATGATGCTCAGGGCTCCCAACATCCCATTTTATCGTCTGGAATCAGCAAAGGTTAGTAAACAGCAGGCACCTTTAAACTGCAGCTCATTTTGCGAGACAAAAGAATGACATCATGAACTAACAAGGCGTGTATTTTCACATCGTTCAGTATGTGGTGGTACACACCACCTCCCCTTGCAGTATCAGGTTTTGGCACACTAGCTATTCAGATGCTGTGACAGCGTAAAATCTTGAAAGCGATGGCAACAGACCAGTGAAGCTTCTTAACGAAAGGGACATGGTCTTAATCTAGAACAGCCCAACTTAATCCAGGATTCAAAAACTTCACCTGCAAATGTTAAAGGTTCCTTCAGACGGCACACGTTTATAAGTGTCTTCTGCACAGATTCCTATATTGAAGCCCTAGGCATCCCCCAGGACACGTACCAGAGGTTTTGAAAACCAGTCCTCTTTGGGGAGCTCCTGATATGTTCAAGCTGTGCCACCAGTCAACACCATCACGTTGACTCCTATGGGTACCATATGAGATCTGGAGCACAGGGCCAAACTCACTTACATGGGTAGAGTTTCCTCCAAAGGAACAGTCAGTCCCTCCCGCCTGCACACGGAAGTGACCAATCTCATCATCTTTCTTACAAAGTTGTTTGGTTAGACATGCAAATATTATGATCTACAGTTCACTGGGGATTGACTTTATTTGATAAAAAATCCTGATAGTTCAGCCCCTACATTTAGCTTTAAATATCTTCAGTAAAGCCATTCCGCCACATTTATCGGCATCTTCTACTGTCATTAAGCTATTATTGCAGTAAATATTTAATTTGATGTTTAATCTGTATTCTTTCTGTTTCATCTTAAACTCATCTATTTCCTGATCTGTCCTCAGTGACTAATGAGAATAATTGGCCCCTGTCCTCTTTCTGTAACAATCTTTTATGTATTTGCAGACAGTTAGGTATCCACCCACAGTTGTCTTTTCTCCAGATTCAGCTTGCCTGCCTCTCCCAACCTTTCTTTGCACGTCTTGTTTTCTCTGATTTGTGATCATTGTCTTTGTTAACTCCTCCGTGCTCTCCCCAGTCCTTCCCACTCTTTGAATTGCAGCCCCCAAACAGAATGCAATTATCTAAGCAGGGCCTGAACAGATCTGTAAATAGGTGTTAGACATACCATTTCCCCATTTTGAACAAACAAGGATTGCATACAGAGCTCACACATGGGATGGACAGCTGGACACACTGGTCCAGCAGAGGATGGTGATAGCTAGAGTGATTCCTTTCTTGATTGGTGGTTCAAATCCAGACTAGGACTGTACTCATCAAGAATTGTTCCCATTTCACAACCAGATAGCTACACACAGTTGAAGTAGTGTAGGCCAACTGCTACCTTGAGAAGTAACTTACAAGTTTGTCACATGGAGAGTTAACTGAAGGTGAGCTTCTATGTGCCTAGCATGTGAAGGGTGAACAGGAGTGCCAGAATAATGTCTCATGGATTATTCAGGATTATAAACTGGCAAATCCACACCCATTTTGGTGGATGAGCAGAGAAAAGCCACCAGACCATGAAGACCAAATGCTATTTTTCTCCTATAAATGTTTCGTCACTGCCACGCACACCAATATTAATGACACTGCATGTGATCTGGGAATACAGAAACACCTTCAGTGTTCAGACCTGGCAACACAACATTTTATGTGAACTACTTTCAGGGACTCTTTTGAATTCTGAACCTTCCTTGTGGATGGGGTTAGAGGTATAGGGAGTGAAGCTGCAGAGGTCTTCACTCAGTATTGCTTTCACTTTGAGTAACCACTCATTCGTAATTTTTTCTTCCCAGATGCTTAATCAGTCCATCTGTATTGGTGGCTCTGAAATATGGTCTTTGACTGCTTGTGTTAGAAAGGGAAGAGAGCCACCCAGCATACTTCACAGTCTGCAAATGTCCTCTGTATTAGGAAGTATCAGCTGATAGTGAGTCTCACAACACATACCCTTTCCTTCTTCCCTTTTTTGGGGAAAAAGCAGTATTTTTATTCCACTCACATTAAAGCATACTCAGAGTAAATGTAAAAATTTAAGAAAGATAAGCCGGTCCCACCTCCCTCCCAGAGCCAGCATTCTCTCCCGCTTCTAAGAAGACACGAAACAAAAAGCAGCCTTGCCTCAAAAGGTCCAAATTAGTCATGGCTTGAATTGACTCGAACATAGCACAGCTTGCACACTGCCTAGTGCCACGCAGTTGTTTCTGAGCACACTGAGAGGTTTTTTTCTCTGCAGCTGGCCTCAGGTGCTTGGAGCTATGCTGTCTGGTTTGCACAGGTCACCACCACGCACTTGGTCACACACCAATGCATGATTCCAGCTAAGAGCTGGTGGTCTGCAACTTAAGGAAGCCATGAACTATAAAGGGTAGGTTTGTTTGGATTTTTTTTTTCCCGACCTGAAAGGTAGCTTTGACGTTTAACCCAGCTGGGTCCATCTCCTGGTTTGCAGGCAGTTAGCACCACACCACTAATTTTCCAAAGCAAGCACCAGTTCATATCTGCCAGGACCTCCTCTCCTGTCTTCAGAGGAACAGACAAGCAAGATGGGTAAGTCAGAGGGACACTGAAGGCCCCTTTGTGGCTGGAGAAACAGTCTTTTTGTTTTCCATTATGACACATTTAACCAAAGCGAAAACACAAAGCTCAGAAGGGACAAGGCAGTGGTAGCAGGAAGGCCATGTTTAGCTTTAAATATCTTATTTTCCTCTAGTTCCCCTTCCACATCTTTCAGTGCTGCGATCTTCAGACTGCCAGTTCATCTTATGCAGGGAGGCACCCAGGGCAGTAGCTAGTCCCTCTGACTGCGGCGAAGCTACAAAATGAGTAAGTCGATTCACTGAGGTTTAAAGAATTCTTGTGGACGGGTGGGTGGAGGACAGATCAGGGTAATAGCAGATAACTTATCAACCATGTTTCTCCCAACGACTCCCCTGCTTCTCTATCAAGTATAAACATATCTTGAAGAAGGCTAATCACAGAATCACAGAAGAGTCGGTCAGGCAGTCCTAGAGCCCTGATGTCAAGCAGAGCAGATACTACCAGCATCCCGCTGTAGATTAGGCAATCACAATGGAGCCATCTCTCTCAGAAAGACCATCTAGTCTATCTTTTCTATTAACTAATCCATTTTTTGGTGATAAGTTGCAGCTTACATGAAGAAAAGAATATTTTTTTTAAAAACCCTCTGCATATTCTCCAACTGCAAGATAACTCTCTTTCTCCACTGCCCACCAAGCCACACTGATAAGTACAGGCAGAGGAGACCTGTGGCCTCCCTAAAGACCAAAAAGATTAAACCTCTAGGCACTAGCCCTCAGTCCGGACTATTTCACAGGCAGCTTCTGCGCATCTTAAGGAGCAAAAGACAGGAGCAGGGAATGGAGCCCATTGCAGAGACAAGCAATGCTGTCTCTACAGCACTCACATCCTCTGCCAGCTTGGGGGAATGAGAAAGCAGCTCTGGGAATCAAATCCAGACCTCCCACATGGTACTGCAGAGACACCAGTTCCTGATGCCAGCCCAGGCAACGCGAGTCCAGCGTGGGAATCCAAGCACGGCTCCATGCACTAGAACAGAATGGCTCTGGCACCTGGCAGATCCACCTGCCTTCTTCCAAACCAAGCACAAGAAACAGCCCCAGCTGAGGTCCAACAGCAGATGAAAGACAGAAATTAATGCCCTCACCTTTTCCCCCTGTAGGCAGGGGTTTGGGGATAGGGTGCTTGTCCATAGGTAGATAGGGTTTTACACAGGAGCAGTTGGCAATCCAAAATGAGGATAAAACAAGTCAGAATCTAAATTATTAGATGAGGATGGAGGTTTGGGATTTTTGCCCCTGCTGTGTATTTCCCATCTCTCCACAATCTCTTTGCACTCTTGGCATGCACATGTACAGTGTAAAACTTAGCCATCAACACAGGTGTTCTGAGAACCCTGCCCAGCCCAGGATGGCTGGGTGCTGCTCTTGACACTTTCCTCTGCCTAGCTATGGTCTCACTGACAAAGGGATCGCAAGAGGCACCAGGACTGGTGCAGGCTGAGCAAGGATGGTGCAGCAGGTGTGTGTCACTGGATCAGAGCCCAGGAACCCTGGGGAAGAGTAATGGCTTAGACCATGCTGCTTTCCTTTTCTCTGCTTAGAAGGAAGCTGAAGGAGGTCTTATCACCCCCAGGCTGTTTCCCCACTCCACCCTCAACCTGCTCCATCCTATCCCAACCCTCTGAGATCCCCACACAGGACTAGGAGACAAAATGGTGTGGTGGGGGACCAGAGAAAACCGGGATATGTGAAGGCGACACGAGCTGTTGCTTTGGGGTGGTGTGGGTGAGCACTTGAAAATCACCCATACCCACACCTCCCCTCTTAAAGAGCACCCTGCACCCACACACACATTGCCACTCTCTCCAGAGCTGCAGCTGGGGCACACCAGGTCACCCCACACCCCAGGGTGCCATGCCCCCGCTCTGCTCCCCAAGGCCTTGGGTAGCAGGGCAGCAGTGGGGCACCATGAGCTGAGGGTGTTGCATACCCAGCCCTTCCTGTCAAGGCCTGAGGTAGCTGTGCTTGATGGTGGGGGGGCAATATTAGAGGATATCTCCTTTTGTCCATGCTGGAGCTGGCAGGGAAGGCAAGAAAAAGTCCCAGGTATAGGTAGCAGCAAGAGAGACTGGAAGGTAAAGGCAGGATGAGGATGTGGGCCCGTGCTCCCTGCTTCCACGGATGAGCGTTAAAGCTGAAAGACCCCCTCCCCAACTCCCATCCACCCTGCTCTACCTCTGCCAGAACTGGCCCAGGTCATGGCAGGGAAGGGCCATGGCAGGGATGCAGCACCCTCTTGGGCCCAGTGCACTGCAGGCAGGGCTGGCGGCTGTGGCAGGCACTGGGTGGGCAGTGCTGGGCACCACTCTGCCAGGGAGCACGCAGCCCAGCCCGGCTGCCACCCCTGACAGACACCTGAGACAACTTTCTCCCGTTCCCTTCGATCTGCCTGCAAACCCGTGGGCAGGGGGCAGAGGCGCTGGGGCTGATCCGAGCTCGCCCAACATCTGCCCTCCTCTCCCTTGCCGTGCATCCCCCCCGAACTCTGCTGGCATCCCCCCACCGGGCTCTCACGAATAAACGAGACCCAAGAGAGGGGGCTACAATCCCTCACCCCGGGCGGTGCTGGGGTCCTGCGTTGGCCCGGCAGCAGCTGAAAGCTGCGGGGCCTGAGAAATTCTTCCCCCAAACGGGAGAAAGACTCCCACACGCCCTCCTCCCCGCACAGGTAAACTTTCTACTCCCACTTGCGGAAGGAGCGGGAGGGAAGGAGCGCTCTGTCGGGGAGGATCCAGGCGCGGATAAACGCTGGGAAGCCTTAGGTATTTATAGAAGCACATCCAGAATAAGGCAGGAAAGGTGGCTCTCACCCCCCTCGTCGGAGAACCGCTCCTGGTTTTT
>NW_010414897.1:0-316 GCF_000710305.1 Buceros rhinoceros silvestris
CTGGTGGAGGTCGGGAGGTCTGTTTACCCCCGGTATCCTGTCGGACCCCGGCCAGCCCCTGCTGTTGTGAGAGACGGAGCTGGGGCCAGCGAGGAGATAACCTTTCCCCCCGGAAACGTCCCCTCCTCGCCCTGGAGAGCCACGGGCTGGTTCGCGGCCCCATAGCTGGAGGATTTATGGTCCTGTGCGTGTTCTGGCGTGTCCTGCCAAGAGTTCCTCACTGAACTCTGGCTAGCTCCTGGTTGTCGGCAGTCCCTCAGGGAGCGTTGCTCAGCTTTTGGCACCAGCATGCCGGCGCTGGGGCGATGAGTTCCAC
>NW_010414897.1:445-1298 GCF_000710305.1 Buceros rhinoceros silvestris
GCGATGAGTTCCCCAGTTTGGCGTGATCAACGTGCTGATAGCCCTGGTGAGAGCTGAGCTTCGCCGCCCGCCCCGGCAAACTGTCTGGATGGCCGTGGCTCTGACGCTTGCTGCTGGCTGCCTTTCCGCTTCCAGGCTGCTCCATGCATCCCATGGGTGAACTGCAGCAGCATCCCAGTGCCGGGGACAGGACCAGACCTGTCACCTGCGCCGAGGAGGAGGAGGCGGTCACCGGGGCGCCTGGGCTGCCCGCACTAACAGGACCGTCTACCCCCAGGCCCTGGGAAGACTCGCTGGGGAGCCCGATGTGCAGGTGTGACAACAGGCTGGTCCCCTCCCAGGGCTGGCGGTGGCAGGGTGTGATCCATGCCCTGTCTCCGGCAACTGTCTGCTAGGCAGCAACATCAAAGGGCCACCTGAGCCAGGTCCCGGAGGGGCAGCGCCCCGGAAAGTGGGGCTGAGCAGCCGGCGTGTCCTCCCTGCCCGGCACGTGGGTTCATCCCGGGCGATGATGTGGGGGGCCTGGTCAGTCCAGTTCAGCCCTGCCCCAGCACCCAGCCAGGTGGGGAGAGCATCCTCTGATCTCTGGGCTGGAGGGTGCTGCCTGGGGCGCTCTGTGTGGCAAAGCCGGGGCAGCTTGTTTGGAGCTGGCCGGGCGGGCCGGGATGCTTCCCCTCTCTGCAGGGTTGGCTCTCCCAGCCCAGGAGCGGGACGAGCCAGGGGCAGGACGCGTGGGAGCGTGGCTGGACTCGGCCTTTTCCCCATGCACACCCATTCACTGGCCTCTTACTTTAAGCCACTTGTGCCTCCGGTCCCTGGGTGACTGGTGCTGAGCAGGATGAGATGGGGAGGA
>NW_010414898.1:0-3313 GCF_000710305.1 Buceros rhinoceros silvestris
TGGATACCTCGGTCCCTCGACCCTTAACATTCTTCTACTCCATAATGTAAGATATCCATTTAGGTTATTGTAGCTTAAATAAACATCTCAATATTATCAATTACACATCATGATTTAGGCTAATATCACTATAAGTCTATTAGCCTATTATGTGTCAAAAAATAAATCAGAGGCAGTGTCCAATGTACAAAAATACTTGTTCAACGTACAAAAATACTTGTTAAGAGATGAGAAATAAGAGAGTGGAATGCTATTGTCCAAAGTGATTTAAATAACAACTTGTACGTAAAAACCCCTGGAAAACCAAAGGCCTCGTGTCCACGGACACTGCAACTTAGGGCAGTTAATCATGGTCTTTTATATTACCTGCAACCCAAATATTTTCTTGGACTGTCTATTTGAAAAGCTGCATCAGGGAATAAAAGCAAATGTCAGGCTGATGCAGAAGGGCAGTCATTGTAGTGGGATACATAAACATGAGCACAGCCTGCCAAGACGCGCACTCTCCTTTTGCTCTACTCGGCGCTGATAAGGCTTCCACTGGAATAGCGTATATCAAGGGAGATGTGATCCATCAGCAACGAGCCCAGAGTACAGCACACAAGTTCCCACTGATTCAGAAATCACAACCAGTAAAGAAAAAACAATCAAACTTATTTAACCTGAGAAAAGGAAAGGTTGGGGGAGAAAAATCTTCAGGTATCGCCTGAAGGATTTTAGGGCTCATCAAAAAGTTGTGCTACTAAATATTTCCCTTAGGAAAGAAAAGCCTTTTGTGATTAGTGATTGGAACAGGAACTCTGGCAGCCTAGAACCCTTTCTCACTCTTACTGTGACTAGTCGCAGGACCTTAGACAAGTTTGAGTCAGCCTCAAAATTCTCTCAGATTTCTCTGTAAGATCATTTATTGGAGATACAACTTACAAACCTCTACATTACCCACTGGAAAATAATTCTTGTTTCGAGTAACAGCCACTGTTGTAGAGCTAATAACAGTGATCCCTCAGCCACTGCCTACTCAGCCAGCTTTCACCCCACCTAGTTTACTTGACACAAACCTATTGTCAAAGCATCACCGATTTGTGAAGCTGTTGATCAGATACATCCTCAGTCACCGCAGGGGAGAAACATCTTTTCTTTTTTTCACATGGTAAAACAAAGACACTTGGATAGAAGAACATGTGCCTTGAATTCTACCTTTTCAGTCAGTGATAGATCAGAGGAAAAATAAAACAAATGTTTACAATACTTGATTTCTTAATCAGATGGCAGTTTCACATCTTCATAGTCAAGAGAAACATTTAGATTAATTTAAATAACTCATTTTAAATTTAGGATGACAGAACCCTCTACATATACCGCAGAGGTTAAACATCATCAGTATGAAAGATTTTTAATCCATCTACTGCCTTCTTCACACACTTGTATCCATAGAATTGGGTTTGAGGTCAGTGTTATTTCATTTTTAAACTAGTCACAACAGGATTCTTCCATCCTGTTCCTCAAGCAGCTGTTCCACGTCCTTAATAGATTTTGCATATTTATCTTCTTCCGGTATCCATTTCTGAATTCCTTTTATCTTCAATTTCTGCCCCTTTGTGGTTCTTTAAAGCTTTATACCTTCCAAATAGTTGTATAAAACTCATGTTCTCTCCTATCCACAGTATAAGTAACAGTTTTGTAGAGATTAAACTAATCTGTTCTAGTTTCTTTATCATGTTAATTAAGAGCTACAGCCTTCAGCATATTAAAATCTAGGTCCCATGATGCCTCACTTTATTCTGGGCTATGCAGGACATGAGGCAAGCATTCCTCTTTCCCAGGACACGAGAAGGATGAGAAATGGTATTCGCCACCAGCGCTCTTCCTCTCAGAGGAGAGCCACAACGATACTCTGCTCTTCCCTGTTCAGGGCACTCAGCCCCACACTGGCAGGCTGCAAGATGAGATAGAAGGAAACGCTGCTCACATTCTTGATGGTGTTTCCTCCTGCCAAAAGGACTAGCACTTACCACACACTTACCCACTAGCAGCCTTCATATTTGGCCTTATTAGAAGTCAGCTTCTTTCTTCCAAGGGAATATCCACACAGAAGACAATTTTCCCCCCAAATACAGGTCATCATCTTCTCTCTTGCACATACCAGTTCGATGTTTTGTGCTCATGTCCATAGCTTTTCTCAGTCCTTCTGTTTAGTTCGCTCTGTCCAAAGGGTTATTTGCAATTCCTTCACTTGAAAGGATCATTAGTATGCTGGTTACTTCCTCTTTTTAATCACAAGAATGGATTTAACCCCAGTACCAGTAGTACCCCTCGGAAATACCTCATTCCTTGTGGAGGTCCCTTTCAATTATGGACTGTGAGCAGGCACATCAAATCCCCTCTTTTTGCACTGAGATAGATCATTCACAGTTAGAAAGCTCCTTTGACTTTCCTGGTATTGATGAGGGGAGATTTGGACGGTTTCCATGCTGTATTACACCCTCTATATCTAGCAGGCTCCCAGGCAGTGCATCTATATTTCACTGCAATCTGATTACACAGACAACTGGCTTTTGAGTCTCGCTACTACGATTTCAAGGCAACAAGCAGTGAGGAACATATGGCGCCGTTGCTACAGGACTAGGATATTTAAGTCTTCTAGAGAACCAGTCGACCTCTGACTCGAAAATGCTAATTTTTGGATTTTTAAAATCTCAGCAGTCTATACTGCATAAAAACTGTCAGTTAGCTTAACAACCTGTACACACAGAGCATAATGTCTCCCAATAACTCTGCCTGCCAGGAGCCACCATCTGTACTTCCTCTGCCGAGAACAGCCAAACTGTTACACAAAGTTGGGCTCACAGACAAGATTTCTCTCCACAGACGTCAGGGTGCCTACGAAGGCTTCACCTTCATCGGTTTGTCCCCCAAAAACCCCCGCCTGCCAGGAGCCACCATCTGTACTTCCTCTGCCGAGAACAGCCAAACTGTTACACAAAGTTGGGCTCACAGACAAGATTTCTCTCCACAGACGTCAGGGTGCCTACGAAGGCTTCACCTTCATCGGTTTGTAGGTGTGTGGAGATTCCCATTTTTATGCTGTTTCCTTCAGGTTCCTAAAGAGCAAGGAGAGTAAGTTACTGGAACAGAGCAAGGTCTTTGGAAGGCTTTGCTTTCCCAAGGTTGTGACAGCTGGTTATGTCTTCTTATGACACGTTCTGAGGGAGCGCAGAACAAAGCCACCCCATCCACCAGCCACTAGGAACACAGCAGTGATGGAGTCAGAGACGGAGGAGCAAGCTCTGCATCTTGCTTTGACTAATGCAGG
>NW_010414898.1:3502-15221 GCF_000710305.1 Buceros rhinoceros silvestris
ACCCAGCTGAGAATCTGCCCGCCTTCTGTAAGCAAAAATGTCAATGCTCTAGCAGCCACACAAGAGTAACTAATAACAGAAATTACTTGCCCAAAGCTGTTACTGGTCTTGCCCTGCCACAACTGGATCACCATGGAGCTTGCCATGCTGAGATATCTCTTCTACCTTCTGCTGGCTCCAGGGTAGGATCCCATTGCGCAGTTCTCGGTTCAAGCTTTCTTCCTTGGCTAATTGAGTTCTGCTTGCCTTCCTGTTGACAACTGAGCAAGCTACACGATTCCCACATAAAGCCACAGCTCTCTTTCTAGGTCTCCAACTCTCAGAATTCTTAGGATTTTCTAATAATACAGGCCAGAAAAAAACATTATTATAAAGCTTCACATTGAACCCTAAGAAGGAACAGAGCTGAAAAAAAAAAAAAGGCCCCTTCCTTCCTGAGCCTCCCTACTGCCATCCTAAAGCATCGTGTCAATCAAAAGGAGAAGAATGCAAGAGTGATTGCTGAACTCACATGTAAATGTGCTATTCTCAGCCAACAACCCCTTACAGCTATTTTTTACTGGTGTGCATGACTGCTTCCATAAAGGAACACTCAGGAACTTGGCCCTGCACTCCCGCTACTTTCTGGGAAGGTACTTTTCTGGAGGAGAAACTTACCTCTATATCTGTGGTAACACCATCTCTCCGTGTCTGTGATAACACATGCACGAAGTTTCTCTGCTGCTATCTGTGAGATGAAGGGAGTTGGGGACGACAGAAAGTATAAAGGGTTGGCTCCAAAGACGGTACATTTATTGTAGAAATAATACTGGAATGCACAGGTTCTCCAGAAAAGCTTGTTTACAGAATTCCCTTACAGTAAGCTAAGCTTCGCTACAGCATTTGGGGCTTTTTGAAGCCCTGGGTTTTATCCAATTTTCCAGTTGGGTTGAATGAGGCACAAGTAGGTCAAGTGACTTTTCCAAAGTCACAGAGCAAATACATTATTTGCTGAAAATCAGAAATCCTGGACACGCCTACTTTTAGCTTGAAAAGCTAAAACTTAGTCTGTTTATTCCAAACAATAATAATATTCGGTAGAAAAAAATATTACAAAAATCACTCTGTAATTTGTAGACGAGTGTTTTCTGTACATGAGTAAAACACACCAAAGAGATATATGCCACAGCAGCAGTTCAGAATTCAGCTTTTAAGCTTTAGAGGATAAGGTTTAGTTAGTTACAGAGCTGTTCAACATTTCTGAACAACAGGTACCTTGACCCCTCAAGTAAGACTCCTGGACCAAGCATACTAGTAACTAAGGCTTCATCTTGAACCCAGATGCTACAGAAAATTATATTTATTCCTCAGCTCCACCATAAGCAGTTGTCATCTACAATTACAACCGGTTAGAAAATTCTTGACACAAACTATTTTACATTTTGACATTTTATGCAAGTTTAACTTTTAAAACAACTAGAGCCAAAGCAAAGGAGCACACACAAACCAGATGTTACCAAATGAAAAGCCAAGACTTCCAAGAGTTGATGGATCCAGGAAAGTCTCACAGGAGCAAACCAGGACCAAGTCTGATCACGACAGGCAGCAAACACAAGCAGCACATTCACAGTTTCTTCTAAAAATTACACCAAAACCACCCCACCTTCTTCCTGAAACAACAACAACAAAAACCTCTACCTAGCTCTCCTCAAATCTTCTGCAGTACAGCTGAATTAAATGCTCTTAGTTAGTACCTGATCTTTTGAAGGATTTCTAAAGCACCAGCTCTCCCCTTGGGATGCTCAGTGCTACTAACACCATCCACAGCCTGATGAAACATACAGTTTACGTTTTGAACAGCAAGACACCCAGATAACCCAGCAACACACCTCTGCTGCATCGACAATCGGCGCAATGTGCTCAACATCAGGCTTTTTGGAGATATGTATATATATAATTAAACTACCCTCCCGGAGCCCATAATGCGCCGCATTAGAAATCTCTGAGGGCAACCTGTTTTTTACAGTGCCCTAAAACGCAACCCACGCTCAAACCACAAACAAATCAACTTATTTGGAAAACGGCTGCCAAAACTCTCTTCCAAAGGCCACATCACACAAACCCTCAAAGCAGACGGCAAACCATTCTCAAGAATCACTTACCTCCACACTGGGATTGTCCTTCAGGAGCCAAAAGTTTATGGTTTTTCCTGAGGGCAGAGCACAGTGCTCCTGCCCTTCCCAGTCTTGTTTCTCTGAAGAAAACTCATCTCACCCCTTCTGCTCCTTTATCTCCTACAGCTGGGCCAATTATCTACCACTTGAATTGTAACCTGGGTTAACTCCTTCATTACTAGAAAGAGTTGATGAACACAGATAACACTTAGGAAAACAAGGGCAAGTACTGGATCAACGTCCTAGAAAGCACTGAAGGCTATAGACCTCTTGGTTCCTTCATGCGTCAATCTCTGTGTAAACCAGAAAAGGCTGGTCCAGTAGCTGTGCTTACGATTTCTATGCTTTAGTTAAACATTTCACATCATTCCAAGGACTGAAGAAGGGACTGTAAGGTATAAATATTACTTTTATCAAGATAGTTTTGCCAGCAAGCAACAAACTGATGATTGATACTTTAAAAATCAGAGCCAGTAGTAATTATTAGACTGTTTATTTACATGACGCTGCTTCTACAAACCCACATGTGCCTTTCATTACCTGCTTAACAGATAGCACCCTATGCTAATATTCTGTTTGCACCTGGAAGAGTGAAACTCCTAATCACAGACCAAGAGACCCTTGGAAACCCTGGGTTTTGTGCATGTGTTTTTATTACTGAAGTCAGTTTGGCTTCTGAGACCTTGAGGAAAGATGAGATTACAATGTTCTGAGCTAACTTTAACATTTTAGGAGGTTTAAGTAAGCATTGAAACTGTCAGAGACTTTCCCAAACACTCATGTTGGAGAGTAAGAATGGAAATTATTTACATGAATTAAATCATGCCAGAAAAAGGCAGGAATAAGAAAAGCTCAGAACCTCAGAGGGAACTCACAGAGGATTCAGGAGGATAACGAAGGAGACCAAAGAGGAGAGCAGTTCTTGTGTTGTTTAATTCAATAATCTAGTTTAATCCTTCTGAATGACTGTGTATTTCAGGCCAACTATAATCCAACCAGCCCTCTATCAGCTGGCTGCTAGGCTGTAAATGTCAAGATGAACCACTCTTACAACAATTTCAATACTTTTCAGCCCTAACAAATAGTTACTGCTGGGTGACAGCATGAGCCACCATTTTCCTCGTTCCCTACCTTATTTATGCAAGTTCTCTCCCACTCCATGCTGATTCCAAGCTCTGAAGTGACTCTTTGTGAAGGTATGTTGAAGGAGTAAGTCCTGAAGGGTACCACAAACTTGAAGATGAAATGGAAAGAATTGGTGCACATTAGAAAAGGTTCATTTCCGGTCATTTTTCAAGTTCTTGCCCAGGACCACCTTACCACCTTCTTGGTCACATGGTGCCTTTTCTTTACACAGTTCGCCAGGGTCCTCTCTGGTGACTGCGGGGAGTTTGCCTACTGCAGGTCCCATTTGCTGGTCCCCACGTCATTCGTGGTCTGTAACTGCATAATTGGCACATGCTGCCTCAGTCACTGCCGCAATGTTCTAATTAGCATTCTCAATATTCTCAGGAAAGAGAGAGCAAGAATCTTTTGTGGCTTATTTAGATATCTCCTCTTTCATAGACAGGATTCATCCCCACAAAAACTCGTAATGTCTGACCTTGATAGGTCTGGAAAATTTTGCCTGGGATGCTGCCAGACATTTTGTTTGATATCTACATTTTCTCCCTCTTGGCTGTCTTGTATTTTTTTCCCCTCTGGCTTCTTGACTTTTTTCATAACTACTTCAAGGCTTATTAATCTTTACCCAAAGACATTGGCATTGCAGATCTTTCCAGGCATACTTTTTAAATGCTGTTCCTAATAATGCACTGTGAAAAGCAGGGAAAAAATCTCAGAACTTAAACTTCACTGACTTTCCATCAAGCAACTGTGACATAATTGTAGACTCACATAGATTATGACAGTATTTTGCACTTACAGTTATAAAAGTACACGCGACCACATAATAAAAGATTTAGTATAATATCATGTTTGACTCTAAAGGTGTGTTTTTTCAATATTTTAAGATAGCATAAAAAGAATGAAATGCTCTTTTTCATCTTTTCCTACTGTTCCTTGAGAATCAGGATAATTTGGTGAGAAGATAAAGTGTATTAGTTACAGCTCAAACATCATCTTCTCCTATGTACAAGCTCATCCCTAATACCCAAAGGTTTGATGCTGAGGGTGGTGAGACACCTAACCAGGTTGTCCAGAGAGGTAGTAGAAGAATTCCCGGCACCATCCCAGGTCAGGTTGGACCTTGGGGCTCTGAGCCACCTCCTCTGTTTGCAGATGTCCCTGCTCACTGCAGTGGGGTTGGATTAAATGACCTTTGAAGTTCTTTCCATCCATTCTGTGATTCTACGATTAAGACACTCAGCAGTGTGTTTTAACTGCTACGTGTGTGAGAAGGAACTATCAACCAGTGAATATTGTTTTCACTTGTGCTTTGCACTCAACACTAGTGACTCTATTTCTTCCTCATAACACAAAAAATGACAAATGTCTCCAAAACCACATGGATACAGCAGCTTCCATACCTGCCTCCCTCCACATCAAAGCATTGACAACAGGCAAGGGACAGGGACCAGCCTTCTGAAACTGGTTTTGTTCAAAAGGAGGGGGGAAAAAAAAAAGGCATTATGTAACATACAAAAACTTATCATTATGCAAAAAGAAAAATTTCTCTATCTGATTAGCATTATTAAAAGCTTATGACTGAAAAGTGAACATGCAACAGCTGAGAACACATCATCACTGAAAGCTGGTTCTTGGAATCGAGTAAATGCAGAGTTAAAGTCAAAAGTTCAGTGTTAATTCTACCCCATCTGCTTTGTACATCAAAATATGTCACATGGTTTGACTCACTTTACATTTCTTGATTTATTCAGGTTATAAGGAAAATCCTAACGAGCATTTCTCGCAGTCTGACACACATACATATGAAATGAACATATTCTATTTTTGGCTTGAAGTTTCAGTCTCACTGAGATCTAATAAAGCAGTCCAGTTTGAAGGAATCTCTTTTAATAACATTAGTTCTGTGTATGCTTGATATTAGCTGGTGGGAACTTAACACTGCCTCAACCTGACAGCATTAAAACATGCCAGGTTGTTTTGAATCCTTCATTCTGGACAAGCCTTTAACAGACACCTGCCAGGCGGTTCAGATGGGATAGTAGGTGAAGGTGGGAGAAGTGAAGGGATTGGAACCCCATTTCCTGTGGATCTGTCTCCTTTGCCTCCTTAAGTCCACCACTGCGGTAACTCCAGCGTCCTCCTTATCCCATAACATTCATAGTGAGTAAGAGAGCCCTGAAGCTCTGCAACCAGCTGCCTGGGCTTTTCCACGGTGAACGCTAATTTGGACCTTTCTCCTGCTCCCCAGGAGTTGATTCTCATGTTACAACTGGTTGAATGCGACCGGCAGGTCAGAAATTGGTGAAGATGTCATTCATTTGGGATTGATTCTGTTCTGGGAATCAACCTATATATTAACTAAGTACGAAAACTGAAGATGGAAGATGGAGTACCTGGATGCCATACAGATCTTCATGGCATTATAGGTGGCGAGTGTCATACACTACACATTTATAAGACAATTACCTTTTCAAAAGTACTGTATCAATCTGTGTATCATGGGAATTTTACCTCCCAAAAAAGAGAAAGAAAAAATCATTTATAACTCATCCTCTGTTTTCCCAGCCCACAAGACAATCAAACAACAAGAACTTTGAACCACTCATGGCTTCATTGAGCTTGTAACTTTAAAGTGGATTCTGAAGGTCATGACTCAAACAGAGGGAGCTGTATTTTCTATTTTGGTCTGGTTTTAATTTGGGTAATCTCTCCATTAAATATAGCTATTTATGACATTTGTTAAAAGCCTATACTGCTAATTTAGCTTAAAAAAAATTAAAAAATCTAATGGAGTTGTATTGGAAGTTTTCCATAAAATTAATGTTCCAGACTTAATGGATGTCTAAGGTATCATTATTAACGGGAATATTCCATAAACTAAAATCAGACTCTTTGAATTGGTGATCTGATACAGTTAGATCGGAACTTATTGAAAGCTGGACCTATGCCAAAGTACCCAGGAATTCAATTTAAACACCTTATGGAGGTTAATGCTTTTACAGTATTTACTTTAATTAGTGTTTTATTAAATGCTCAATTTCACTCGCATACTCGGGCAAGAGTAGCGGCCAGCCTGTGGGTAAAGCAAGTAGGAGAGAGGTAAGATCACTTTACTCTCTCTACATCTGTCAAAAATACTGATCTCCTCGATAATTTTCAGGCTTCTATTGTTTTTGGTTACATCGGCTTCACAAGGCCACCATATTTAAGCTTTTTAAATGTAAAAGCTATTCAAAATATTTCTGTTATTTCTTCACCTCCAATATAAGAGTTTATTCTTCAAGATGCATCTACTAATGCCCAGCAACAATAATGGCTCTATTATGAATCAAAGTCAAATTTTACACACAAAGAGAATTCAATAGTTGATATTCTCTAATTTCTTGGTACCTCAGGGCTCAAAAGAAGAAGTACATCCTTTTATGAAAAGCACATTCTCAGCTTCCAAACGTCACCTAACGAAAGCCACTAGCGTAGATAGATGCCACTATACTCTTGTCTTCTTCCATGGTGCTGTTAAAGGCACCTGAATTCAGTAAGCTCTTCTACTAAAGCTTTGAAAATAGGGAGGCAGATTTGTGTATGCGATTCTCTTTTCAGGTTCATTTTTTTATGGACTAGAAGACTAGAGTATATATACGCATATTAATAAATATGAGGAAGATGGGCGAAACGTCTTTCAGAATTCGTTTTCATCACTGACGCACAGAGCGAAAGCATGTGCAAGCTGTGGACCTCACCACTGGCCCAGTTTGAAAATGCGAGGACTTTGTGAACTCACGGTGGAGCTGATTTGAAGGCCCATTTAATCATGCACATGGGCAGTTATCGTGAGGTAAGCTATTGAGTGACCCTCTAACATTCCTCCTATTCCCTTGTAACTGCCGATGATGAAAGAGATGGAAAAGTATAAGCCCCCTGATAATTACAGTACAGTCCTGAAACAAAAGAATGTGCACACAGGCAATAACACTGAGCAGTTCCTGGAGTAAAGATAAAGTTCACACGCTATCTTATCCCCTAGAAACTTATTCATCTGCTAGCCTCTACTTTTTTGTAGTCTTGATCGAAACACTCATTGTGCTGTATTTCCTACACCCCATGAATTAAGGCCGTATCTTCCAGAGAGGAACTAGAATGACTAATTAATTCATGGGTATGAAATGAGTGAATTATTTACTGAGACAACACTGTAGAAATACTTAGATACCTATCTGACACCACGGCCAAGAGGTACAGAGGTCCACAAGCAATGAAACAAGGGAAAAAAACTCAAGGGATACATGTTTCCAAGCTGGTTAGCCTACGCTGAGCTCCGTGTTGCTGAAACACTTCAGGGGCCATAAAGGATGTGAGCACAAGCAAAACTGGCTACAAGCAAAACTACACGATTTCAGGATAAAAATCAGGCTTATCCACCACTGGCTCCTTTGATAAAGGTCTGCAACACCTGCAGCGTAAGGGACTTTTCTTGTCGTCTTTCACACTGGTACTTTTTTGTTGAATGAACAGCTCTCCAGTCTAAGGATTTGACTAGAACATCAGGTACAACCTTGCTTTAAGGTCCATCTGGCTCCAAGGGGTAGTGAGAACCGGACCTGCAATGTGGTTTCAGTAGTAGGTGTTATCACCTATGCTGATCCTTAAGCGACTGAAAGGTTTGGAGCCATTTCCTCAGTTCAATCTGTAACATCTGCATTTCAAACCTCATGTTCAATGAGCCACTCTCTTCCAAGGAAGATAGAAAGATGCTTTTAAGTCATTGCACGTGATCTGCTGGCTATAAATAAAAAATATTTCTGACAGCTCTGTGCCAGGATACAGAAATAGAGCTTACTGCATCTGAGAAGCAAGATACCGCATATAGCGGGCAATTGCCACATCAAGGACTTTAATTACGATGAGAACTGTCCATTCTTTCAATACCTCAACTTTTATGGGCCAAAGCAGCAGCTAAGTGCATAGGCAATGCTGTAATGTTGTCTTGTGGACGCTGGCTGAGCGCCAACGCTCTTAGGGCAGAGAGGAAGAGTGTAGTGTAGTGTATTTCTACCTATTGACCCCAAGACTGGAAGTTCTAGCTGTATCTGGAACAGTCTGATTACATTCCTACTCCTCTGTGAAAACAGAAGAGTATATAAAACTCTTGTCAGGATGAAGAAGTAGAATACCCTTGCCATGTTTCTTCCACCAGGATGAACGATCAATCAGTCCAGACCAGATCAGTCCAGGTCAAGAGCCCATGAGAAGGGCTTCAAGGGAAGGCCTTGGTGCGAGCAGATGACGCAGATGGCATTCGTATTGCTTGAGGCACTGCTGAGAAACACCGGGGTGATTGTGCTAATGGTAATATGGTGTTTGGTACCTATGTGGTACCATCCTTCCAGGAACGATGCAGGAATGTAATTGGGAGGCTCAGCAAATGATCCGTATATTAGCATAGCACACGAAAGGTAAAGGGTGAGGCAGAAAAAAACTAAGGCTCAGTGTTAATAGGCTGCTTATCTCTTCTGTGGCCCTGTGAGGCTGGCAGCCTACACTCCAACCCTCTGTTTCTTGCACAGATGATGTTTAAAATATTCATCCCTCTAAACCACACAAAAATTCCTGCCCTGCCGGTGGCCTTCTTGTAGGTTTTGTTGTTAGCAGTGGTGATTTGGCCCTGAGCAAGGTATTTTCAAGAACCCTTGTAAGCTGGATGCCAGGGAACAACAGAGACTGAAAAATCTTCCTCCAGATAGACAAAATACATCTAATCCTATAATAGCCAGCATGAGGTGTTTGGCAGACGTCCCAGAGTGAAGGACAGAGCTGATCAATATTAAGCCCTCACAAGCAAGTGGAGCAAACCAACAAGACAAAACGGAGGAGGTAGCCATTATTCTGAGAGGAGAGGGAATGCTCAGGCTAAGGGAAGCCGGCTTGGTATTCGGACACTATCTCAGTGAAATGCAGATTTTGTCATTTGGATTGTATAGCTGCTGAACATGATTAGCTGAACATGATTAAACACAGATTTCTTCCTAGCTGTCTCACAAGGCCTCTCTGGAATACGGCTTTTGCCAGAGCTCTTCAAATTCCACAGCTGAAATATGATGTTCTTTTAAAGAAAACAGCTCTGCAGATATTCTTTTAATAAGGTTAGCTTATGGATTTTCATCTACATCCTTCGTGAAAAACAGAAGAAGAGGGGGAAAAAAAGTAGCAGCCTGCCTCAGGGAACATTAAAGTTTGAAAAATAGAAGGAAAGCAAAATTGATCAATTAAAGAAAAATACTCCCCATCAAGTTAGTGAATCCCAGTAACATGGAGCTTTTCAACTGCTGTTCCAAGAATTCCAGTCACCAAAGTTCAGAGCAGGATCGATTCTTAATTCATTCACACAAGGACACAGTGTGGCCCACGCTGGTCTAAATCCCCAGGGCTGTTTATGTGTGTCACAACTGAGTTCAGCTGTGCTTTGAATTTAAATCTCCATTCTGTAGGCTTTCGAGCCTTTCATTCAAGAAAACCCGTTCAGAGATGGTCCCCAAGTCTTAATAAATTAGAACTGCCAGGACACACAATTATTTTAGACCTTACTGCTCTGCGTAAGAGTTAAAAAGAAAGTGAATGTAAATATAGATAATAATTAGTACATACAATGTACTATAAAAAATATCAATATATAGCAGGTGCTGTGAAGTTGGCTTGTAAATCTCTTAAACATTCCTCCTATTCACCTGACATTCTACGCTTCATTTTTTATATGCCCTCAATTTAAACTAGAATCTGAGTTTTTCCTACCAATCCCCCTGTTTCTAGTGCCCTGACTGCCAGGCTCATAGATTTCATACGCGTACCCTGCAAGAAAAAGAAACACTATTAAAAAAACACTTCAGAACCTCAGCCAAGCATATTTCCTTTCTAACTCATCGTCAGCTCACGCCGTTTCTTTTGTGCTCTTCCTGACTAAAACATGTTCTATTTCTCCTGAGCTTTCCAAAGAAATAGGGAGAGTCTGGTAAACCTGGAACATCTCTATCAGGATGAGGCAAAAATGCAGCCAGTAGCATCTGGGATTCCAAATTGTCAGTGGGAAAGAGACCGGTAGTTCAAGAGGAAGTCCCTGACCAACACGAAGCAGCAGTGGGCAGGGGTGTTTCCAGAGCCTTGGTGTGAGGGTTGGGGCATCCTCTCCACATTTCTTCTTACCCGCAAAAGATGACAGTTACCTGTTCAAATGACAGGAAGGGTGGTTGTTTGGGGATGCTCATCTCCAGCTGCTGGTGCAGAGAACAGCCTTACAATTTCCCCTTCATTTACTCACTGTCTGGGGGTGACAGACTTTTTACATAGTATGTTTGACTTTCCTGCTCACACTTGCCCAGTAAAGGGAAGCAATTTGGAGGGTATGACCCAAACAACAGACAAATTTGTATGTAGCTGTTGTCTGCAAACATCACCTTGTTCCTGTTCACTTCACCTGAGCTGGATTTCCCTCCAGAGAAAAACGAGACTCAGTCCTTAATACTATGACTCCTACACTGAGGTGAGGTTTAGCAGAAGCCTTAAAAAACTCCTACCATCTACTTTGAAGGTTGCTTGATAAGAAGCAACTAGTGATAAGCAAGAGATGCTTCTCGAGCTTTCCTATGTGTTTCCTAATCATACTTAATTCTGTTATAGTAGGGAAAAAAATTAGAAAAATAATCAATAAGCCCTTAAATCACATAGTAACAGAGGGAGACAAGTGAATGCAGATTAAGAGATGCTGTGTAATTCCCAAGAAGAAAATCCAAAGAAACTAGGCAGAATCCAAATCGTGTTGCTGCTCTTGCGTCTTGGTGAATGATAGCTCTGGGAACAAAATTCCAGCAAGATTTGTCAGTTAGTCAAAATAAATGTTTGTAATTATGAAACAAAGTGAGTTTTAATTCAATTGTCTCATAGTGGAAGACAGAACATTAATACAAACTTGCATGGGAGAAGCTGGAGACAGAAAACAAATCATGATTGTTTACAAAGACTCCAAAGAGCTCAGAGTATTTTAACATATGCTCCTTTTCAGGAGCCTGGGAGTGGCGAGTGATTTTTATTGACATTCCCTGCAGAGATAATAGATGGGATGTTGGACACTTTAGTCAAAGACTGTTCTAATCCCCACAGTCATGTTTCACCTGAGCAGACAAAATTCATAGTCTGATATAATTACAGTCATGGTGCTAATTGAGTGAATAACTCCTTATTCTAAACCATTCCCATGACTTGCCTGAGTCATTAAGGCTTCTGAACACCCCAAGCAAGACCCTCTAGATCTCATACAGGATCTCCAGGTTCCAGTTGCAACTATTAGCACCTTGGCATCAGTACCGAAGGCGTATCTCGCTGCTAAGGGCCACTTTAGAAGCCAAACTTTCATTTTGCAGTAAATAACTTCAGCAGGCCAAGGCACACAC
>NW_010414898.1:15297-16435 GCF_000710305.1 Buceros rhinoceros silvestris
GACAAGGCACACCCAACCTGTTGAGCTCTTAATTTTAAGTCTTACTGTAGAAGTCAGTAACAACCTTAAAACTTGTTGTGAGCAGAGGCAAAAGCAATAAAAGAGCCATGGGACTTCCTAACTATTTTCTACATATGTTCTCTCAAAGAAAGATGGACTGAGTGTTTAACCAGTACAAGATGCCGGTGAGTATAGTTAGCAGGAGGTGGGACCAAGAACCTGGAGAATGCCTGTGAGCAATTCACACACCCAACAGCTCAAAGCAACTCGACAGGATGTCTTTTAACACAAGATGGGTGAAGCCATGTCAGTTGAGATCCACAGTCAGTTTTCAGTCTCCTGGGGCATTAACCGCAATCGAGGGTCAAAAATCAGATTGATTACCTTTTAGGGCTCCTAAGAGGCCAGCAACATGTTGTTCTCGGAGAGCTCCAATTTCGTTGAATCGGTCTCTGGCACAAAACAGTTCTTAGGATCAGTTGTAACCAGCTGTACAGTTACACAGTGCTAAAGGTAGCAGAAAAAGGATTTTAGACCAGGAAACAGAGATTTGTGAATTTCTTCAGGAACTCGTAACAGTAAACAAACAGCAATACAAAAGCTTCAGAAACTGTATGACAGAAGATTTAAACTGCAGAGGCAAATTCTGCATCAGAATGTGAAGAGCTCTGACAGACTCTGTGGCAGACCTCAGAATGTCGTGATGAGCAGCAGGATGATGCATGCTCCAATAACCCTCCTGTCTCTGTTCTCGTTAGTGCTCAGCATAGAAACAAATATCTGCAAGGGTAGCAGCACATACAAAAAATAATAAAAAACATCCGAGAAACGTGCTCTTTAGAAAAACTGAAGTCAGCAGAGATCACTATCTCAATCTCGCAAAAAAAAAAAAAAAAAAATCCGAACAACAACAAAAAAAAACAACCAAACCCCCACGTAGGGAAGCGAAGCATTACCAGGCCGTTTCTCCCAGTAATGCCCTCTTGTGGCCCCCATCATTCTTGCAGAAACCCTTTTCCTGTGCCTAGTAGACTTCCCTCTTCCTGGGAACCTCTCTTCCACCTCCATTCCTGATGTTCCACAGATTCCAACCTCTGGGCTTTACATAACACAATTACAGACAGTTTTCTTCCACCGC
>NW_010414898.1:16606-17776 GCF_000710305.1 Buceros rhinoceros silvestris
AAGCCACCTGCTCTGCCCATCCACAGCCTCCTTCACCTCTTGAGCTGGGGAAGCTTGAACAGCAAAGCCTCCCTCAGCTCCAGAGGAGCCTGCTGCAGCCCTGCTCACCACCAGCTGCAGAAAGATCTGCAGATCCCTGGAAGCACTTCAAAGCTACCTTTGCCCACAGCACCTGAAGCTCCCTGCACATTCCTGAGGTGTACTTTTGTCAATCACAAAGCCATCCACTTTTTAGTACCTCTTTGCCTCTCAGTCTTTAATGTAATGGTTTAGCTCATGGCAGACCTAGAAGGATTATTGTACAATGAGGTAGAGCCGGTTCCCAACTGACTTACTAGGATTTCCATAAGGAAGTCATATGGCTTCCCAGAAATCGAGGCGATTAAATTAGGCAAAATACATGGAACATCCCTACAGCCGTGTTATCAGGAAAATCTCACTGATGTATTGCCCTTGAGAGTGTGCAACCAGTTATGTCTCAGACATATTGTGCTGTTTAACTCAGTCACTGATAACTAATTACTTAATTGCCATCACAAAAAAAAAAAGTGCAGCATGTGCCGTTTATGCAGTAAATATCCTCCAGTGTTTGGGATCTTTAGTTAACATAAGTGCATTTTTATTTCTTTCACACAGCTGATGCCACCCTCCAGTAAATAAAGATGCAGCTTTAACACGGTGAGGTTAAGAGAGAGCATAAAAGCTTGGAAAGGGAAAACAGAGCATTGAACAACAGAGATTTGTTGGTGAGGGTATATCACAAAGGTCATGTCAAAGAAATTCTCTATCAAACCCTTATTACCAAGGTGCAGCCACTCTATACGAGAGCACAACGTGTATCAAATTGACGTTCAGCATACTGTATTTTGCCCTAGAAGTCAGGGTATTACCAGTCTACTTTATGTAACTGCAGATGTTTTTTATTTCCTCTGTCTGATTAATTAGATTTTCTCAGTGATCTCTGTACAGATTATGTATCATTGTGGGTTTTATCGTAAGAAGGTAATAGCGATGATCTCCTCTTACCAGATCACCAAACTGCTGTGACAGCAGTGATTTAACACTCAAAAGGGTGGTAGGAATCACCAAACGCTGTCAGAGACCCTAGGAAAAAAGGTCCTATGACCCTCCTTGAGTCCTGGAGCCTAGGAACCACACAGCTCAGGGTTC
>NW_010414898.1:17882-18717 GCF_000710305.1 Buceros rhinoceros silvestris
GTTCAGCAGTGCTGCTGAGCACCTCAGCAACTTAAACATGTCATTTACAAGGAGTCAACTTCAGTAATTACAGTATTTATAAGGAAATACTCACGTACATAATGCTTTTGCACTCAAATCAGTGCTTTTCACTTAAGAATAAGCAATAGAAACTATGGGCCATTAGAAAACACAGTTTTACATGTCTCTCAGCTTCCCGTCAAAATCCGGAGGTGTATTTGATGTTTAAAGGCAGACAGGCCGCCAGGATCAGCTCATTGTCCGCAGACACGCAGAAATTTCTGCTTTACCAAATTTCCTAAATTTCGTTTGGCTGCCACCTGCTCCCATTCATTCATTCTAACCTTCACTGTGCAGGAAAACATTTTTATTAGGAAAATCAGTGTTAAGGGGTCTTTCAAGCTACTGACAATTTTGACTCATTTAGTCACATACGGTAGCTTTTTAAATTATAACATTTTCAATATAAAAATTTAAATAATTTTTATTTTTCTTTACTTTTCAGAACCTTTTAAATGTGCCTCATTGAGCACGGAATAGTTAGTAAGATTTTTTCAGCCACCAATAAATTACCATGCCCGGTAATAATTACATGGAAGTGATTTGGTAAATTAAAAGAAAATCACGCTTTCCCCAAAATGTATCATAAATACCACCAAATGTGCATCAAATGCCAACTTTCTCCAGCTTGCAGTGGTACGAGGTAACTCCTGCCTCGACTCGTGGCATTATCAGAACAGCACTACGTACAGCAACACCATAAAGGCTTTTGGGGGGGAGATTTAAGAGTTCTGATGACATTACATACAAGAAAGGGGATGAGGAGACCTGAATT
>NW_010414898.1:18862-34487 GCF_000710305.1 Buceros rhinoceros silvestris
ACTTTAACCACAGAGTTATCATCCCCACGTAATACAGAATGAGTTACTGACGGGCTAGATCAGCTGTGACAGGGAAAATTGTAAAACATTGTTATAGATTACATTTATCATGGACCTTTGACTTTCCTGCCTATCATGTGATCACTCAGTCCTAACTTTGCTGTCCAACTCCTTTCTCCAGCTCTGCAGCTATTGTTTGAAATCTGAGTCGTTTCAAGGGAAATCCTTTGGAAGCAAACCAGAAGAGTCATACTTTTCTTTTTCCTCCTTCTCCACCTGCCCAAATGAGAGGGTTATTTCTCTTAATTCTCCTAGCCAAAAGCCCAAGAGATGCAAACCCCTGCTTTGGACCAATGACTGTGATTCACCCTAAACCACTCATTCTGAATATAAAACTCATGACATCATCACATTCTCGACAGGTATTTCAGAAGTTCTTTCATGATTTTAGGAATACGTCAACAACAGAGTTTTCTTCACTTTTCACATTACTTGGTGAGACTTTGCTAAACATGATAAAAATTACCTGAAATCTAAGAAAACAAATCTGCAATATTACTAAACGTCAAACCAGGATAAGCAGTAAGATGAATATTTTGAGGCACTTTTACACTGCAAATTAATGGAAGACAGTATATACCTGATATTTTGGATACATCACAAATACTTGCTCCAGAATAAAAAGACTTTAGTTTATCCTACTGTAAACTAGTTTTCTGGGAGGGGGAGATGGAGATAAAACTGATTTCACTGTATCCTCTAGATTTTTATCTGAACATTTCTAATTCTGTGGTCTAGATTAACCCTACAAAACATGCTATATTTTGGGTGGAAATAAAGAATTCCTCAGGCCGAGTTCTGCTTTAGCAGGTCAGATCCTTCGCATTGCTCACACAAACAAATGGAATTAGATCAATTTACACCCTGTAAGAATCTGACCAGAGACTCTGAGACAGTGGTTCTGAATCAGGAGAGGGAAATTCCCAGCGGTGTGCAATAGGCACTTCAGGAGAAAGCGATGGCTATTCCATCTGGCTGCACAGGTCTCTCTAATAAAGCTGTTCCTTCAGTATTAGTTTCATGTTTCCTTCTCGCTGCAGGTTGTTCACTGATTATATGTTTCTTTCCAAATATTGGATGAACTGCTGGAATTTGATCAGACGCTTGATGTATTTACCAGTCCAGAAAAATAAGCCGAATATAATCAACACAGAGCTCTCTCTTGCTGTACATTTTCAGCGCTCCAAGGTCCTTCAGATAGAATGTGTGGCTTGCTATCTATTTAGCTTTGATTTTTTTTTTCTTTGGGGTTGGGCTGGCATTGTTTTCTGCCTGACTGGAAAGGGATGCAGATATGTACATTGTATTAAAGCACTTAAGCACATAGCAGGGAAAAACATCCCAGGTGCAGAGCGGAGAGCACAGTGGGAAGTAGCTGTAAGCGGATCTTGTAGAATGATGTCTTGTTCAACACCCTTCAATGTTAAAAATTGTCCTCCTGGAAGTTTGGCAGAGGGCACGTTAGGATGATGTGCTCTCAAAAGCAACCTAAAAAAGTAACAGGCCTGCTTCATAGAGGTCATTGGAAATACTTGTATGTGATAGACTTGGTCTAAGAACAAGAATGAAATGCTATCAATCATCTTAATGCTTGACAGCCAATAAGCCTTTTTTAAATTATTATTATTATTTTAATAAATAAGAATCCAAACCAAAGAAATTCACTCTGATTTTCTCAGGGATGTTCTGCATTATGCACAGTGCACGTGTGAGTCCAGATACGTCCCCAGGGCCAGAAGAAATTGCCAGGAGCATTCTTGGTCTTTTCTGGCTTTTCTACGAGTTGGACATAGTAGGGGATGTGATTCACGTGCAAAGAAAATGCAATTCTACAGTAACTGAGACCAAGCCAAGAGTCAACCCCCCTTACAATAAGCCATGCTTATTGTTTTATTTGCCAGATACGTGAAACACACATTTTCAAGCCTCCAGAGATACAGAAAAGTGCTTTGTTTGGTTTCTTGATATGAACTACTACATATCAGTTCCCAGGCAAAGCTTTCGCTGTCACCATAGCAAAGGTGACGTATTAGCGGCAGATTTCACTTTCCATTTGAAATTCAGGAGAGCGGCTGTACTTACACGAGATGAACGATCATCAGTATTACTGAGAGACATGCAAACAGTCCATGTCCCTGCTCTATTTGCACCGGGTACGCCTTTAGCCGCAGCACCTTTGTAACTATGTACTGTATAAAACTGAAGTAGACAAAGTGTTTGCAGAGGTTACGGTACCCATTTTAGGACAGTAAAAGTAATAGCCAATTCAGGAAACGCTATTTTGGAGAAATGCTATTGAACAACTGAAATTACAGTATGTTACCACCTAAGGACAATCACCAAGTATGATGTTTTATTCATGCAATTTACTGATGTCTTTGACCAGTCTGACATTATGAAGATTGAGTCAGTCAGAATTTATAGACAACAAGCAAAGTCAATGACAACTTGCCTCGTTAAGAAGAAATGTTGGATCACTAAAGAAATGTGTTTAGTCATTTGCCTGTCAAATCCTGTTTTTAAAAAATGCCATGAGCTGATTTCTCCTCCTGAGTGCATGGTCTCGACATTTATTGTGGCCTTCCTGGCTTCTACCTCTGGCTGGAACTAGCAGCACAATGGAAATACCAGCTACTGTAATTCCTCTGCATGGAGCCATGATGATCTTAAGAACATGCAACTCCATGCACGCATGCAGCCTCTTCCCTGAACTAAAGCACCCCACCCTGACAGAGAAATTTGCTGAAGTGCAATGTTTGAAATGAAACACCCTAAGGAGCTTTCTTCATACTCCTTATTATGGATGGACTTCCAGGTCAAGGAAGTAATCACGGATTCAGATAGTTTAGCTCTCAAGAGGTCAGAGGAGAGCCATCAGCCCTTGAATACACTTGGGGATGTTGCATGGAACCCATTTTAAGTCAATACAAAGTTGTCAGAATAATTTTGTTTTATACATCAAATAGCTTATTCATAAGAGCTGCAAGAACGAGGATATCTCCCGATCTCGAAATAAGATAAATCTACAAGAGATGATAGGTCAAGTACATTGACTAAAAATAAAGCTTCTGTGGAATAATAAAAACAATGATGTAGCTGTCTGTGTCACATCACATAACATCTCACTGGATAAATTAATCTTTGCACTTTAGTACAGCTTAAATTAGAGATAAAGAAAGCAATATGATACATGACCACACAACAGCACATCTTGTCTACCCACGTGGAAAGCTTTATATAGAATCCGTCTCAATTTTCCTTCACAACTGTAATAAGTGACATTTAAAGGGATATACAGCATATAATCAATAAAGGTATAGGTCTGTGTCTGTATGTGTATACACTCTGTGTGCACTCATATACAATGAGCATTAATAATCGAGTACGTATCATCACACAGAGTATTTCAACGGCTAAGAAACCCTCTTAGAGCAAACAATCAGTTTAGCAACGTAGATAATTTTAATAGACGTGTTGCTTTACAAGAAGCCTTTACCATCTGTTCCGCCCTCTAATTACAAATGCAACAAGAATATAATTCACAATTGCATCATTAAAAAGACATAAGGAATTTAATGTATGTCTCTGCTCCCCTTGAACGTAGCATGCATCTGTTATGTTTTCCTCTTGCTCTGTAGACCCCCCCTCAAAAAAGTCAAAGAAAACTTCTTTCTCTTAATAGATAAAATTCTCCCCATTTGCATTTCTTCCATAAAAGGCATTATACACATAAGTAAGATTTCTGAACATATGTGGAATGCATCCAATTGCAAGCACCTGCCTGGCCCCTAGAAGCTATTCTTATATATGCGCTTATAGAGGACGATAAACAATCCCTCTAGGTATCTAGCCCTATCAACAGGAGAAGAGCCCTCAGATTGTCATGAATCAAGAGCAGCTGAATCAGTAAATCTGGGCCAGCTTCCATGTAATCTAATAAAATAAGGTGCTGAATATTCTTAACAGCTTCAAGAGGACTGATTCAAGAAAATGGAAGTTAAATAAAAATGCCTGATTTTGAAAAGTATCTGAAGACACAGAAAATTTATGGCTGTCTAATTTACCAAAAAAACCCAAAACCAACAAAACAACAGACTAATCCTGCCAGGAACATATTTTTGCAAGTCCTTCGTTTCCTTTCTTATCAGACCTAACAATCTCAAAATTGCGTAGATCTAGAAATCTTATAAAACTGATTTTCAAATAATTCAAAATAAACATGCCATGTATTTTATACAGTGTATCAGATGGGAAAAGTTCAAAAATCAAGCACAAAATGCAGCAAATTCTAAAGATAATGTTGCTACAGCAACTCACCCTCACCACAAATTCCACATCTTTATTAGGTTCCTTCTTCAACATAAACAGTAATTGAATAAGGATGAGATTTAACAACGAGAGGAGGAGAGAAAAGAGCGCACATACAAACGTCATCGAGTTACAAATGGCACAGGCGCCCTAAACCACAGCTTTATTCTTAAAAAGGGCATTGTAGAGGCTCAGAGATTGAGATAAAATTGCTCAGTTGATAAGTTCTAGTAATGTTTCTTGATTTTTCCCATAAATGCCAGTCCTGAACATTCCACTGGAATACAGTATCAAGCTGGGTTCCCTTATTTTTTTTCTCTCTCTCTTATGTTTTTCATTCCTTTAAACAGCAACAAAGCCCATGGAACAGAAAATACTTTCAGTTGCTTCTGCACCATCTTGCAGGCTTTTGGGAAAAAACCTCATCATGGCCTTTGTAGAAATTGATAATTAATTTTATTAAAGGGTAAGAATCCAGCTCTACTCTTTTTAAGCGTATTTCTTAGTTAACAAGTCAATCAGACTTCAGCTTCTGCCTCTATTCTACTGAGTTTCGCTTTTGGTCCTTAATGTTTTATTGAGAATTTTATCATGAGAAACAAACTGAATGAACATTTAACATCTACATTGAATTCATAACAGCCTGGAGAATCTTTTTTAGCTATACCTCTGCAGTTGGACCAGTTTGGGCCATATGCAAGTTTATAGGACCTTAATAGCTGCAGGCATCTATGGATCTTCCTCCATCTAGTCTGCAGCCAAGAACACAACAACTAACCTGCCCAAGGTCTAACCTCTTCCTAGAGGGCTGTGCATGGAAGTATAAAATGCTCAAATCCATCCCGTTGTGCCAATGCACTGTCACATCGGGGCCCTCCTCAGACTTTCCGTGGGACAGCACACAAAGCCCAGAGGAATTCAACATCTCAAAGCAGGAAGACAACTAATTTTATTTTCTTTACCTCACTCCCCAAATCTGTTTTATGTGAAGATATTTGAGCTAATAATACCTGTGTAGTTCAGCTTCACCTTTAGAACACCAGCACATTTTCTAAGCTGTATGAATTAGTATTTGACTGACAAACTTTGTGAGACAAAAAGCAGCAGCTCTCCATAACCAGCTCTCCCCACTTTTTGGGTCCCCTCATTGAACTGAGCAGCATCACCACAAGAAAGCAGAGATTGTAGGTGTGCTGAGACAGGTCCATAACTCTCCTAGTGATGGAGCTTAGGGTATGCAACTCCACAGATGCAGAGAACGGAGTATTTCCACACGTCTCTGGTGAGATCCATTTCATTGTAAACACGATGGGTTAAACTGTTTTATTTTAACGCATTCAGAAACAAAAATAAAAATGAAGCACACCTAGATTAAACAAAGGCTGGCAAGGCTTCCACGTTACAGGAAAGCCAACCCACCAGCAGGTGTTCCTCCTCACTTTGTACTCTGGCCCAGGAAAATAAACCACTGCACAACACGGGAGAAAGTGTGAGTCACCGAGCATTGTAAATCCTCCTAATGTCTCACAGCTCCACAACACCTGTGCTGAACACAGTAACTCTGTGCTAATCCTCTGAATATTTCAACAGCCCTCCAGTGTTTTCTTTCCTCACCAGCATGCTGGGGTGGGCAGTGTTTTTCTTTCCCTCTCTCTCCGCATGTTCACAATGCTTCCAGGTTTGAACTCAGCTGGGGTGCCTGACCATTGCCCCGGCTCCTGCAGGTCTTCCGGCCAGAAGCTTCCCCAGGCAAGTTGGCCAGCCTGCTCAGAGGGGTTAGAGCCTGTTCTAACACAGAAGAGCCAGGCTAAAACATCCTTCACAGATAGCAGGAGGCCATCATGAGCACTTTGCTGCTGCTTCTCCAGCCCAGCCAGACATAGGGCTAGCCGTGCGGATGCTGTTTTCTCTCGCCCTTTTCTTTCACCGGGGTTACCGACTCAACTGGGCGACAATCTCCTGTGCCCAGTAACATACTCAAAGCACTTTTCTCACGCCAGTGCTGGTACTGTCCTGCTTCACCCACACATGCCAGGTTCATACACTGTGTGGTGTTCCTCTGGGGGTTGCCCCATCAGGGAGCAGGGAGAGGATGGAGAAGCCTCTAGAACCTTCCAAAGCTCCACAGCTCTTCCTCCACCCGCCAGCTCAGGCCTGGCGCAGGGACGAGGGTGACTGTGTACCTCAGCTGCGTGTCACCATCCTTGTGTGAACCCACCCTGTGCGAGCCCTGCAGCACTTCGCGTGGGTGTGAGGGGGAGACATCCCGCGCAGCCTCCCCAGCTCATCTACATCAACTACCTCATCTATTCAGCAAGGAGCACAGACTGGCAACGCCATTACAGAGCATTACACCTCATTCTCAGGATTTAAGTAAGTTTCTAACTCCAGGGATTAGGACAAGTGTTGAATTTGAAGGGCAAAGATGCAGCTTCTGAGCTGCAGGCTTGGGTGCTACGCCAGCTCCTCCCATTGCAACCACTGCTAATCCCAGGCTGATAAACTGGTGAAGGTTAATACTCCTACCAGCCTGGTGCATCTCTGGCACCACAGTAGGGAGAGAGAAATTAAAAGGACACACAGATCAAGGATTGCAACGCTGCTGTTTGTAAAATAGAGCGCATGCAGCTAAACCACAGTTTATTGCGCCACTGACAGGGTTAGCACCGAGAACGAGCCAGGGAGTCAAACACAGATTTCCTATAGCTCACAAACTTCAGAGTTTACCCATCAGCTATTCTCCAAATTCAGGTTTTACATCAGTCCAAAAAAAGAAAAACTGTGATGAGTTCCCCGCCTCGCTCCAGCACCCAGGCGAGCCCAGCCCTGGACACCGAGCACTGCGCACCACCTACAACAAGGAAGAGGTGTCTGACCTGCAAGGTCTGCAGCCCAAACAGAAATCAAGAAAACTCTCCTAGGGATTTTTAAGTTAAAAAAAAAATTAAATGGATAGCACAATCTAGTATCCATTTCCATTAATCATGTTTTCAGTTAATTTTTGGATAGAGTAGGACACTTTGAAGGCATTAACACATTTAGTGACGTTGAGATAAAAAATGTAGCTGAAAAAAATATTCCACACTGAAAAATGTTTTTCTTTGCACAAAATGGATACATGTTTATTACAACAGGCACTATAAAGGCATTAAATGGTATTTTTTGCCAGTGATCTAAGAGAAGGGGATCTCCAGAGCTATCAAGCATAGAAATTAAATGGACAAGCCACAAATGTCCCTTTTACAATTGTTAACTGTGTGCATCCCACAAGTTGTCTATAAAATAGCCGAGTGTAACTAGACCACAAATCTTACCTTATCAATTAAGTATACTCTTCCTTCACACACAAAACTTGTGGTGAAAATTGTCCTACTGCTTTCTGTAAAATACACTTTCCACAGAACCCAACTTGACAGGTATTGATTATATAAAGCAAATAACATTAAAGAAAGGGAGCGGGATTTATGGGCTACGCACAGAAACACTCCAGCTAGAATTAATAACCACATAATTCTACGGCAGCTTTTCCAGAAAGCTCTGTATGAGTTTTGAGCCCACCAGCACCTCACTTCAAGGGTCTGCAGTTACTCTGAGCTCACTGCAGATACTGGGGATTGGTGTAAGTATTATAACACACAATGTTTTCATTGCCTTTCTCCGGAGTAGAAGCATCCCACCTTATAGGGAGGAAATTCTTCCTTCCTCTGCAAGGTGAGGCAGATGACAGAAGCATTTCAGAGTGGCCCCATTGGCATAATTCACTGCGGGGCGATGGGATAGTGGTCCACATTTCCTCAGCAGAGCTGACAACTCAGAGTCTCTGCAACTGCACTAACCCCATTGTCTCAATCCATAAAGAGAAGCTGACTCTTTCTGTCATCCTTTGACAGGTACAGAGAGCAGCTACTACGCCGAGAATGGGTTCTGATTAAATCAGTAATTCTTTTATCTTGCATTGTAACTCTTACCAAGGCAAGGTGAACCTTTTAAAATATGTTAATATGTCCCATAAATTAGGAATAAATCCATTTTAACCTCTACTGTAGTTGATATTTTAGTGGATTTACAAGATAACGTGAGGTTACTCCTGAGTATTCTTTATTCCAAGTGCAACTCGACTATGTCCCAAAACCAGAGATGAAATCTGGTCTATCACCCACAGGTATTTAATAGTTCTGCTTCATTGCCTGCTTTCTATTCTTACCGTGTCAGCAGCACAAAAAATTACTTGCTAATGGCAAGATCAGTTGAGAATTCAACTTTCTGCTGTCATCAGTGGCTTGATCTAACCTTCCGTCATCTCAGTGAAATCTCCAATTAAAGTCCACATTTCTATCCTTATCTTGCAGCCTATCCAGGTTCTTGCAATCAGACTCGCGGGCAGCCTAGAGCACTGCCTTTTCTTAGTAGAGATTGAGGGAGCTAATGGCCACATCAGAAAACCACTGCACTGAGTGTAAACACTCCTCCTCTGTACACAGCTCTAGAAAAAGGCATTGGAATTCTGAAAAAGGCACTGGAATTCCTCAAGATTGGTGCACTTCTACGAGGGGACACAGAGCACCGTCCCCCTTGTAAGCTCAGCCACTATGTGGCACTTCGTTTGCGCAGTCTCCTGAGATTGATTTCTTCATATGGCAAAGAGGAAATCCTAAAATGCTTCTGGGATTTTCTGGTGCTTCAGGAGCTGTTCTGAAACAACAATCCATCTTCAGACCTCTTTCAAAGGGCTGAACTTCAGCATTAGAGTCCTTCGCTCTGCATTTCTGACTGCAAGGTAGAAGAGTGGCAACTAATCAATCATGCAATTGCCATTTGCAAGGACTTTGTTTTCTAAGATAATTAGAGTTCTTTCAGCAGTTGTCCAAAGGTATCGACAAACAAGATCAATAAATCTACTGCTACTGTTGATTCAGAGCTGACTGGCGACTTACATTGCTGAGTTTCTATCTGGATGAACTAGAATCAGAAAAAAAAATATGACGAGCTCGGGCTGCTGTCTTATCAAAACCTGTCAAGTTTAACCATGACGCCAATAATCTCTGGTGTCATTTAGGTTTAATTAACTCTTCTGAAAAAGTAAAAAAACAAACAAATTACTATATCAAGACAATCCAATTTCATTTAATCTCTCCATGAATACTTTATATACTAGAGGCGTTAGCAAGACACGCAAGAACCTGGGGCGAGCAAGAGTCAGACCTTAGGGCGCTGCTTTATAACCTTTTCTGTAGCTCACACAAACACATCCCGTAAATGGACTGGAGACCATGGAGGACAGAGATGGCCAAATAATGTTTTTCAAATTAAGCCACTTCTTACGATACCTTTTTTTTTAATCTGCTGATTAATATTTCACTCCATTAAAAGCATTGCCCTGCATCATGAGTCTAAAGCCTCAAAATATAGGATGGGTTTTTCTTTTCTTGCCCTTCTAGATACGTCGTCTTTAATTTAGTCTTACATGTTTTTAAAACCTTAAACAGTTTTCTTGCCTTTCCCAGAAAAACTTCATTTATTTTCCTTTGCATTGCTACATCATACAACCCTTTAATGCAGTAAGGAATACGACATATACTTTTTTTTTAAACTATCTTTTTAATATCTTTAGGGTACTACTATGGTGGAAACAGCCTATTTTTTTTGAGTAACAGACACTAACCAAATCACTAGTAAATTTGTTGGAAAGACATTAAATTATTTTGTTGGGTTCTAACTTTTGTAGTTAATGTATTTTTCTAAAAGAAGGTAGAAAAAAACATGTTAAACTCAGCCGATCACAATGAACGGAATCACCTAAGTTCACCCTCATTTTTACAAAGCGTCCTAGAGAACGTGAGCATTATTAGCGTTCGTTCACCTATCCAGCACATTTGCCATCACCACCACATTGCACAGTGGTGGTATCTTGCTACCCACACAGAGACCTCTGAGAACATCTGAAACACCACCACATGCACGTGACTGAACTGGTTTCAAGATCAGCCACATGCCACTAGATAAATAAATTCATCAACTCACTCAGCACCATAGAAATCCACAGGCAGAGCTCACGGGGCAGTTTATTGTCCGTTCTAGGACACACAGAACACTACTGTACACCTTCGGTACTGTGCTCATAGATTCTCTGGTATTTTGTAATGAGTAACTGAGGCTGACAAGAGCATACTTGTATTTTAGTTCATGCTAACACGCAAGTGTCCACAGATCGAACCCGATTTTCCTACAGCAGAGTCAAGGGTGTTGCTGTACGTAACTGCTGGGAAATCTTATGCAGCTCCTCACATGGAACAACGTGGTTTTGTTGTCGAGGCAGTGACATAATAATGGAACTGTGCACAGCACAGCGGCTGAAAGGAAGCTGAGAGAAAGCTAAATCCATCACAGGAGTAAGTTCTGTTCTAATTTCAGATAATGCGGACAAATAGTTTAAATGAAATAAACCCCAATCCTTTGCTTAGAAGAATTATGGGGACTACTCGATGTATATCATACAAACCATCATTTTCCCATGCTTTATTTATGTTTAAGAAACTGACTTTTATAGTATTTTGGCCACAGAAGGCATATTTTATTTTATTATTCTATAAGGGTGTTTTTGTGAACCAACTTAAAGTCAAAGCGTTCTATTACTTCCATAAATTCTATGTTCCCACTTCAACATTGAAAGAATTTTGTGATAAAAACACACAGTGGGGCATTTTAGTGACACTATTCCACTTTTCTTCAGTCCTTACTGTAAAAGCTCAGAGAGAGCATTTCTCCCCTCTATGGAGACATCGCAGCATTCCCAAAGCGGGTCAGTACTGAGAAGTTGAGTGTTTTGGCTGGCATCAACTTGGAGATGACACCCTGATGCAGCAGAAAAACCAGGCTGCATGTCCAACCACTGGGATTACCCCAAAAATGAGTTTAAAATTCGGGGTATGATATCTTCCAAGGCATCACTATCAGTGCCAAAAATCTGTCTGGATTTCAATTGTGTGTCACGTATTTAAGGTGTAATCTACACAGCATGTGTAAACCAGAAAACATCTATGACACCTCGATTCTCCCCTGGGGAAAGGGGCACAAATTCTACCACGGCAGAACTGCAGGTGGCCACGTGTTGAACATGAGATTTCCAGAGACGGAAAAGCTGACCCCGCATTCCAGAACGCACTGAGAATCAATACACCTATTAACATCTTTAGAGAGAGCTGTTCCATTCTCATTCGCAAGGGATATGTTAGTGGAACGTGGGGCTTTGAAGCACCCTTCTGGTAAAATCGTTGTTTTGTTAGCTGAAAGCGCTGCAGTCATGGCACACGTCGTGGACGTTGAGCCTGGCATTTGTGATGTTTGGTACCAGTTTTACAAAAGACATCCTGTTACTGAAATTTACTATTTTTGAATGATCCTTATATATATAACGGTAAATTTTAACGTACCCAGTAACACAAACGGAGCTGTGTGTGCACAAAAGCTTGCAGAATTAGGGTCTATTTTTATTACTTCCATTTCACTACTTACAGTGAGATCTGTATCATGCTAAATCACGTTAGGCACATTTCATACAGCAAAGAGAGGCACTTAAACTTTAGCACGTTAAATACTAAAGTAAGGATTAATGGAAAAATATTTCTGTTTTCTCGTGTTTCTCCCTTTGATTCTCTGGTCCTACTGCGTATTTTAACGGCAGATGCTATGATCATCAAGTATTCATTTATTGGAAAATTCATGAGCTTTGAAAAAACATCATTGCTTTGTAATACTAACACCAAGCATCAGTAGTTCGTTATTTCTCCTCAATTTAAAAATAGCATTATTTGAATTCCAACACATATTCCAGTTTAAACCTTAGATATCTTACACCTGACAAAAGCTAATTTATAGATATGGTCTAATTCTACCTGTTTATGAGATTTTCACACATTTTTCTCATCTTTCTGTCACAGAGCGATAATGGATCTTTGAGACATTTTAAATGCTTAAATATGCACAAAGTGAGCAGGGGGGCAGTTTAATGTGGTTCATTTACATCGACTATAGCACAAAGGAACAGAAATAAATCACAGAGTCACAGCAAAATAAGGCACGTTATCTAGTGGAAACGATGCACTCAAGCCAACAGAGATAATGGGAATTATACCATAACTTACAACATCTCCCATGTACATAACTCTTGCCACTACTCTGTGTCCGACAAATCACGTTAAGACTCGTTGCAAGATAAAAACCTTGATTACATGAAGCACGTGAAGATAAATTGATTTTGATACACTCGGTTTCCTTTCTATTATTCTAAAACTGGCCAAAATGTCCATTTTCAAATATAACCTGAGAATTACTTTGAATTTATCCACAACCAGGTTTTTTTTTGGCATACAACATAACTTTGATGTTGCTTAATTACATCCATGCATTATATATCCGTGATGCAGTATAATTGCATAACATTAAGCCTGTTTGTAGAATACATCAGGTAATGATTTAAAATTGGATGAAAACAGAAAAACTCCTGTGTTGGTGACTTCACTCAATCATGTTCCTATTCATGATTCAAAATCAAACACAGTTCAATTTTCAGTTCTAGGCTCGCCACAACAAACCAGAACGGTCTGTCCTGGAAAAATCACCTCTGGTTAAACGCATGTGCTATAATATTAGAAATAAATAGTTTTACAATACATTACTAACATGCTAACTCTGTATAGGATATTCCATTAGATTAAGAGACTTCCTGATATAATCAGCAAACAGACAACAAAGATTGATTAATCAATAAGTGGGCATGGTGTTATTACAGTGAACAAATTGGGCCACTCAGGATCTATTGCTTTATAGGCAAGATTTCGTCTTTACAAATATTCTCCACAATGGATTGCAGTGACCTTTTGGCAATGCCGAAAAACACCCTCAATTAACAGGCTACTTCTGCAAAACAGATCACAGTGGGGAGAACTGTGTGGTTTGCACAGCAAGACTTTAGAGAAAAGGAGGAAAATGTTTTTTAAACGTGCTCCGTGGGAAGCAGATGAGAGCTTTACTTTCTGAAGCAGTATTTGTTTAATAAAAGCGATGTAAAGACAATTTAACATTGGTACAGTATTTCAAGAGCCACGTCGCCAGCTGAGTTCGAATCCATTGGTCCCACTGTTCTGGGAGTACCTAGGGGTCAGCTACAACTTGTTGTTGTTAGATGCAGATCAGAAGTTCTTTCGTAATAAAACACGCTCAGACTCCTTGTTTCTAACACACACGATACATCAAAATCCGTGATACGGAGCGAGCGAGAAGAGAAATAAGAATCTACGGCAATACTGCCTTAAAATCTCACAATATGGTCCAGGGACAAACCACAAAACTGTTTTATTTCTCCATCCTCACCTTTTTTTGGTGGAGAAGATACCCAAGCAATGTACTTAAAGAGTATTTCACAGGCAATTGCATGTAAGTCTGCAACAAACTCACTAATCACAGTAATAGACCTTCTATTTCAAAGCAACTCCTCCATGCCTTGAGCTTCCACATTACAAAAATGTTCAGAGCGAGTTTTAAAAAAAACAAACCAAAACCAACACACTAAGACAACTCAAATGTATGAGTTTTACACCAAGCCTTGAGAGGGGCAGCGACTATTTAAAGCAATACAGGAACTGGGAAAGATTTGGGCCTGATTTCAAAGCTGCGATCTGGGAAAGAAAAACAAAGATTGACCATAGCAAATTTGAAGAAATTGCATTTTTGGTCAATTGAGAAGTATGGGAATGAAGATCCTCCTGCTTTGGGTAGGGAAAAGAAAAATAGCAGGATTAGTGGTCTGGTTCCAGGGGAACAGGTATAACATGTATCTTCTGAACATCAGACCATCCAGGAAAGACATGCATCTTCCCCCTCCCATCCCCAGCACATTCTTCCTCTCCATTCAAAGGGTCGGACTCTTGCCATGCTCTTAGCGGTGGGCATGGAAGAGCTTTTTTAGCTGTCGTGTTTCTAACTCAAGCTGACTAGAGGGAACAGTGTGTTTCCACAGAGGCAGAGTAAGGAGTGATCACAGCCTCGTCAGCTCAGGAAGTTTCTAATCAATCTGCAGGTCACTTAAAGATGGCCAGTTCAGAACTCGTCCCTCTTCCTCCTAAGACAACACTCTGTCCCACACACAACCCCAATGAGCCTTGTGGTTCTAAGCCAGCTTGGCAGCTGAATGCACCTCTCCTCTCTAACACTGGCAAAAACATACAACAAAAAAATCTCCATCCCACCCAGCAAGACTTACTCTGATGGCCTTGTATGTCGCTGTCTATTTTTATCAGCTTACAGGCTGCAAACATTTCAGAGTGCAATGTCCTGAAGGAGTTTGTCTGCAAACTTTCCTTTCTTCTTTTTTTTTTTCCCTTTATAAATGAAAGCTAATGAGACTTGATTTTACTCCTTTCTTTTGTGAGATTCAACCACTGGTTTTGTGCTGTAGCTTCTGGCTATACTGCGATCAAGTGTCACACAAATACCATAAAGTCCAGAAGCTGCTAATTTAGGCAACTTTCCTGTTTCCTGCCCACCCTCTACCACCACCGCTCTTTCCATCTCAGTTCAAGAATTCCTATTTAAGAAGGAGGATTGGGATTAGTCATGATTCCATTACAAGAATTGATTGAAACCCTGCATGAATTTTCAGGCACAAGGTTTGTATAAACCAGCTTAATGAGGGGAAAAAAAAAAACCCCAAAAAACAACAAACCAAACAAAAAAGACAGGAAAAAGAAAAGAAAAAAGGATGTGGCAATGTTTGCTCATTCTCAGTGTAATATGACCCGTTCCATCCTGCGTATTGTTAGAGAACAGCTCTCACAGGGCACTGGCAGAAGTCAAAATAACGTAAGATATAGTTACAGCTGCAGAATCTATTACACGCTGCTTTGTCAGCCCTTGTCACTTCTCATAGACCTCTCCGAGACCCATCTGGAAGACGCTAATGTGAAAGGAGTATTCTCTCCAGCTCTCTTCTCTGTTCCATCCATCACAGGACTGCTGAGCCAACCCTTCAAGCCAGGCTGATGCATCTACACTATCTATCACCTTCTACAGCTGATATGCCAAATCCATCGCCTCTTCCCCTTTCTACGAACGGAGTAAACTGGGCAGCAAACTGCAGAGCAAAGGTACATTTCAGCCCACAAGGCTGGCTGGGGGTGGTTTGCAGAATCAAGCCAATGGGGTGAAGAAGCAATTCCTAAAATGTCATACGGTTTCCCACAGCGCAAGCAACCCTCAGACG
>NW_010414899.1:0-8948 GCF_000710305.1 Buceros rhinoceros silvestris
TTTATTTTATTTTATTTCATTTACTGCTGTTTTGAAAACCTGAGAATACTCGTGGATCTGTGGTTGTTTTCTCCAACAGCACCTGCCACGGAGGGAGTCGTCTGCCAAGAAAAACACTCCCTCAAAGCCTCTATCTGTGCTGGCTTTCCGTCCTTGCCCTGCAGCACGGGAGATGTAGTTCAGAGTCTCCCATTCCTGGCTTTTGAGTAGCTCGTGTGGAGCACTCCGAAAGCTTACTCTGCACCCACTCTTATCCAAACACGCCTAAGCCCCAGCATGCTGCTTCAGCTGCGCTGGCTTTACACTTCGGGCTGTTTTGAAAGTGAATTTGTAAAGTCATTAACATTATTTAAACAGTTTAGCCACAGAATTACCCGGTGGTGCAATCCAGCTGCCAGATAGAAGACATGAGGCTCCTTTGCACTGCGGATCAAACGAGTCTCGGCCAAAGCACGTGGGCTCTGGAGGATGCCAAAACCAGGGGTGTCGGGGGGAGTGAGAGCTCGCTGGCTTTCCGCTAAGCGGGAAATGTCATCAAGTGTGGGTTGTAATTTTTATTTTATGAGCTGGTTTGGGTCCAAATCGGAACCAAACCAGAAATTTTTTTTCCCCTTGAAGTTTCTGGCGGACTGGAAGGCGTCAAGCCTCTGAGTCTTTTGATGCAGTTGGCTTCCCAGGGAGCGCATTTCAGCTGGTGGCTCCAGGGCCCAGGTTAGGGACATGTGGGGAGTTCAGGGCTTGCAGACAGAGCTTCCCATGCCCTGGATCTCATGGCAGATCTCACCAACATCACCTTCTCTTGGACAACATCCCCCCAGCTCCTGGTTTCCTTCATGCTCAGGCAAAGTCCTTTTACAGTGCAGAAAATGTTCAGGGGAAACATGCCTAATAATTTGAGGAAAGACTGAAAGCTTTTTCAGGCAGCTGCCGATGAATAATTCCTCCCAGCTGAACCTGGGACAAGATTCGTGTATAATCGTAAAGTCTGGGCCAGCCTGGGTCACATTAGCTGGGGCTTTCTCTAACCGCCACAGCAAGACATTCTCCTTGTCCTGATGCAACTATAATAAGGATGGACAAAGCATAGAGGAGTGGAGAAACTGAGGCACAGAGACCTCAGATGACATCTCTGGGGCTTCAAGGGGGTTTCCAGCTGAAGTCAAGCTATGTTTCTGCAGATCCTGGTGGTACCTGACACTCAAGGCAGGATCTTTCATGGTCTGATAAGACAGGTGAGAGCAACTGTCTAAAAACATGCCAAGGTCAACATGTTGACCTTGTTGAGGTGTCTGAATCAGGAGTTTTTTTCTCTTTCTTGTCTCATTCTCTTGGCTGGTGTCTTAGGGCAAGCCCTGAAATCTGTTTTTTTTTTCAGAATAAAACATTATCTAAAGTACCATTATTTTCCCTTTTGAGGGCATTGCCTTAATTGGCTATTTGATTGTATTCCTCTGAAACTTTCAGACACGCAGCTGGGTGAAACAATGGGTATTGTTTTACATTTAGACTGAGTATTAAAAGCTGAAACACGCCGAGACATAGGCTTCTGGAAGGGCTCAGACCTTCAGCTCCCTCTGCTGACCTGCTCTGGAGAGAAGCAGTGATGCCAAATTTTAGGACTTCTCAGGCTGGAAAAGTCAGGACTGAAGGGATGTGTGACAATAAATCTCCAGCAGCACGGAGGTGGAGACCAAGGGATGACTCTCAACAACCCCCAACAATGCAAGAACTAGAGGACACCAAAAGAAGCTACGAAGGCACAAGGCACAAGGAAAAAGAGGTGGTTGTTCACATAGGGTGCCATAAACCGGTGGAGTGCCTTGCTGCGGGAAGTTGTGGATCTGGAAAGTTTGTGCATGCTCAGAAAGAGACTGGCAAAGCCTGGGGGAGAAGTTCACTGAAAAACCCTAAATGCAGAGATCCCTTTTCTTACCTGGGAAATTCCCAGCCCACAGGCTGCTGAATGCTGGGAAATGTTTTAAGGAAATATCGTTATATATTTGTTCTAAGACTGTGTTCTTTCTTGGGCGTCCACCGTTGGAGGCAGGATGCTGACTCATGCGGCTTGTTCTCCCATGAGTCCCAGGGGATAGCTGAAGTGTCCAGAAGAGGTGATGTGTGCACAGCTTGGTGCACTGGAGCCGAGGACCAAAAACATTTTGGATGGAGTCAAAGAAATTCTTATTTTAGTGGGAAGAGGGATACGGTTAGATTTTGTTATTGTCTCCACCTCCATGCTGAAGGAACTGACAGTGTGGAGATGTCTACACCGAATGGAGAGGTTGCAATAGCACTGAGGATATATGGACCTTGGGTTCAGCCTGGTGACTCATTTTTCTTTCAAGAATCTGTCTTTGTGAGCTAGCATGGGCATAGGCTGACAAGTCTGACATTCAAATGTGGCCTTCTAGGACCAAGAAACCTATATCAAATGTGACGATCATCATTTGTTTGGAGGCTCCACCAACACTAGTGAAACCTCTGCAAGAATTAGGTGGGAAACAGCACCTAAATAGCAGGAAGACCAATATACAATGAAAGTTTCTGAACTCTGGAAATGAAGGGGTTACATTAGCATAGCATGGTGTTGAGCTGGGGAATGGTGATTCTTTGGAAGCGTTTCCTCACAGTGGTGACAGACAACCAGGGCTGCTTCAAACAGAGCATCACAGGAACAGAAGACTATGCAGGGACCCTTTTCGGGCTAAACGATGAATCCCCTCTCATCTGCAAAGTTCAGTGAGGTTTGTGGAGATCTCGCTATGATCTGATACATTCTGGATGTCTCTGGATTATTGCCTTTCTGCTACACAGGTGGTTTGCAGGCTGGACAGCAGAGAGGTCAGAGCAGAAGACATTATTAGGGGAAGGGATATCCAGAGTCCAAGCAGACAGGGGCACTGAATTTGTCCAGACAAGGTGATGTTTTCGTTGTTAACACTGTTCTTCAGCATCAGCAAGAAATTTAGATCATTCCTGAAGACCAGAGGCTGAGGAAAGCATTCAGGAGAAATGCTGGTCTGGCACACCCCTCCTTTGAAATGGATCCTGTGTCTTATCTACCAGTCTTATGTGGAGGTCTTAGATACCCTTGAGCATCTCAGATGTTTCTAGGCGTCTCCTTTTACATATATGAATCCACCCAAACTGGGTATCAACTGTATGTTGAGCTGGATTGAGCTGTAGGCTTGCTGACTTCAACTCTAGTGACTGCAGTGGAAAATCAGACATCAAATTTACACGTGAGCACCTAAACTTCGCTGTCCTAATCTGGAGGGAATCTCAATCTGCACTGCCCCATAGGTAGGTGAATCAGAAGGGTGGTGGTGAGATGAATGCAAACTGTGTCCCGTTGAGGAGGAGGTGGTACTCTTGTGACAATATGGGTCATCAGTTAGGTCTCCATGGCCTTTTCAGGCTCTGTTCCACTTTCCAAAAAGCCCTCTGGCCAGCTCAACAGAAGCTTGCTTTGCCCTCGGAGCAGGCAAGACAGCTCTCTGCGTAACTGTTCAAGGGAGAATTTGTCAGTTGTATCATGGTTGGCCCCAGAATTCCTTTGTTTATCCATGGTGACATCAACTGTGGATGGCTTAAAGAAAGTTGTCCAGCTCTGAAACTACTTTCTTTTCCTTTGAAGAGCACTGAAGAAAAATGTTAAATTCCCTGGGAGATAAAGCCTTTGCTTGATGGTTTAGAATTCTGTTTATACAAGAGCTGGAGACGAATGCCTGAGAATCCAATGCCCTAATTCTTCCCCTGACCATCACAGCTCAGTAAGATGAGAGCTCACGTTGCACCTGCCTCCCTCTTTCATCTTAAAAAATATTTCTTCCTCTTCCCCCAAAAGGTTGTCAAGACTTATCCCCCACCCCAAAAAAAGAAAAATATATTTGACATATTTCCAAGAAAACAGTTGTACTTGGAAGTCTATCAGGTGCTAATTTACTCTGTAGGATTTTCAGGAGAGAGGTTTCGTGAATAGACAAAGTGAGAAGCTGCTTCTGCTCCTCCAGACTAAGTGCCTATGTGATGAGCAAGGCAAATGAAGAATTACCCTTATGGTGGGACTATAGTCCAGACCCTCCCATACCTTGGAGTATTGCGCGGTGCTGACGTGCCAGCAGACCCAGACGGGTTGATAAAACTCCTAGCAAACCAGATTGTAGTGCATGTCTGCCTGGTTCCTGCCGTGTTTCTCTGCTGCTTAGTGTGGAGGCTGCTGAGCAGACCAGGCTGCCTGTGGACCTTCAGGTTTCTTCATTAGTGACCTGCCCAGAGCTGAAGATTCCAGGATCCTTGCTTGACAAGCTGCCTTGGAGCCTGGGTTCTGTCTCTTTTCCTGGGCAATAAAGAATCCAGAGCAAAGACAATACCCAGGTGCCACACCCCCAGTACTATCCCTTTCCTCTGCACGGTGTCAGCAGCATGGAGTAATGATGATACACACGGCCTCTGAAATCAGTAGAGAATGAGCAACCACGCTGTGAGCAAAGCTGGGAAGCTCCCAGCCCTACGCCTGACTTCCCTCATCTCTCTGCTTGGTTTGGCATGATGGATTGGCACGTTCCGTGTGTCTCCTGAGCACTACCTAACATGGGCAATTTTAGCACGTGGGACCTCCCCTCTGAGCAGAGCAGAGTTCTGCTGCTCAGTGGCTCCTTGACATACGCCCATCCCTCCGTGAACACTGCCCTGACCACCCACGAGCAAGCTGACGGCTTGTGGTGGCGGGGATGAGATTAGCTCACACAAAGCCTTTGCAGATAGAAAGCTGATGTGAAGCAAATTTATGGCAGTGCTGAATTTGCTGCCCTTCTTCTTTTCCCTTATATTCGCCAGGCTTTTTTCTGCTGCCACTGAAATTTCCGGGCTTTTTGCTGTTAACCGAGACAGGAGCGTGATCTTCCTCTGAAGAGGAGTAGCATCCATTCATGGCTAGAGCTTCAGAAGCATGAATCTACCAGCACAGGGTAGTTCCTTCTATGCTTGCTGTCTATCCATTGTCCTCTGCTCTTCTCAGGGCTCGGATCACAGGACATCAGCTTGCCCACCTTGCAATTAGTCCCTTTGGGAAGATCGACTGGACTGAAGACGTGAGTCATCTCAATGCTATTGTGCACAGCAGGGTGCAGGCTAGGCAACACCGTACCCTTCCTGTGACAGCTTTCCCAGAACTGTGTTGAGAAGTCTGTTCTGGTGGGAGCTTTCTATAGCCAGCTCCTTTGTAGAGGTACAAAGACCATAGCACTGTCACCTCCCTCACTGGCAATAGGTCCTGCCACCCCTGGGCTCTGTGCCTGCCCGGTGACCTGCTGGCCTGGCTGCCTCCAAGCTCAATGTGGGGGAAATCCTGTGAGAAGGAGTATGCAGTTGTGTCTCCTTACACGGAGTCATTCCCCAGCGTGATCCCAGCATTTCCCACCGGTGCGTTCCTCGTTATCGCTGATCATTGACCTGACTAATACAGCTCGTTTCTGTAACAGAAGGGCTGCCAGCTCCCAAAGCCCGCTCAGGCCTGGGGGATGCCCAGGTCATGGTCCAGCCGGACCATGTGCATGTGGGAGGAAAATGCCTTTCTTTTCTAGCAGGAATAGCTCAGTACCCTCCAGACGCTGGCCTTGAGTGGGGATTAGAGATGATGAAAATAACCACGCCGGGGCACGGAGGATGGTCTCTTTGTGGCCTTGTCTTCAGATGCATGATGTAGTTCTGTCCACGATGAACACAAATTAATCTTCATTGAAAGGGTACAGAGACCCAAGAATGTCCCCAAGTCTTTACCATCTGTCAGGGCACCAGGTCTACATTTTCTTCATTCAACTTTGACGTCTTCACCTCTGCTCCTCTTGTTGCTCAGGGGCCTTTCCAGGCAGCCACGTGCTGGGTCCATCCATCACCGCAGCCCTGGACAGTGGCCCTGGGGGAAGTGGACAGGACTTGGCAAATGGAAATCAGGGAATAGACCAGAAGGAGAAAATGACCCATGAAAAAGTCAAGGGGCCATTTTCTGGGCTGAGATGTTCATTATCCACTCGTGGAGTACTGTTTCTATGCACAGGAGTTCTGGCCTCGTTCAAACCTCTCCGTGGGTGGGAAAGGTCTGAAAAATCCTTTAGCCGTATTTGCTGCAGAAATTATAATACGCACCTGTGCTGGTAAACATAGCTGGGGAGCTCTTGTCTTTGTCGGATGTTCAGCATGATTTTTCCGCTGTTTCCTTGATGGTGACTGTCCCAGTGGGGCACGAAGAAGGAATTCAGGCCATTGAAGGGTAACCCTGGTGATGGCATATTCTTGGGGCTGCTAGTCACTGGACACAGCAGGTTGGCACCAACGCTGCTGCTGATCTTGTTAGCAGCGCCAGCACAAAGGGGAGAGGTTTCAATGTGCTAGAAGGCCACCTTCTGCCCCCAGATGTGCACGTGAAAAAAAGGCCATTTTCTGTAAATACCATCCAATTTTTATCACATTTAAATTTATGTTTTTTCCATGTTCGAAAGCTGAGTACAAATAATTTTTAAATCCTCAGCATCTCACTCTGGACTTAATCGCTATTGTCCATTAGATGGAAATGAAATGTCTGCTGGCTAAAATTATTGCATGAAAAATGGCAACTTCTGGTGTAAACTCCTAGTTTGACAGAAAATGGTGGATTTCATACAAATAAGTAGTTTCGCACCAAAAATGTAGAACGGCTCTAAAATGTTGTCAGATGCCTTCCCCACACTGGAAAGCACGTATGAATAAATAATGAAGTGAAGGCTGAGAACGTAATTCAGTTAAAAAACACATGCCAGGAATTCAGCCTCCTTTTCTGTTTTTAATTTGTCCCCTTGGGAGTGAAGGTTTTCTTCATTGTACACATTATTGGATATTATTTTTCATCTAGTTGCAGTAAATATTTCTCGGTTAGTGACAGTTTCATGTCTGGTTAACTTTTTGTAGGGTACACAGATTAAACAGTAATGTTTTTGATCTTTGATGAGATTAATGACATTTAGGATGAGGGCTGTGCAATGAAAATTAACCCTCCTGAAATATTTTCGAGCGTTCACTTAATATGTGCTCTTTACACCGGTTTTCCTGCCAGAAAAGTCGTTCGCTGGCATACTCAGTATAAACTCAGCAAGAGGGTAGACATGTGAGAGGAACATTCATTTTTTCCTCTGCGCAAATATTTACAAAATTAGGGTGTGAGTTTGGAGGAGTTTTTTTGTTGGGTTTTTTTTTTTTTTTTTTACATCTTTGCCCATCTCTCGAGCAATGGCACCCTAGATTTAACCAAGTCAGCCCACAATTCTGAGTCAGACAGCTGGGAAAAACATGGATCGGAAAGCAATCCATGTATTGCTGGAAAAATCACGTCGCTAAATGCCAAGAGGGTCTGACTGAAAGGACTGAGAAAGAGGCAAATGCCAGTAATTGGCCCCGACACAAACTTATTTATAGTAAGCCTAAGTAGGGTGAAGTCTAGTCTGCTGGGTTCACCTCTCAGGATCAGGCCCGAGGTCTCCTGGGATTTAATTTCTCAGAGAACTACAGGGATGGCAGATGGGAAAGACTTGCTAGGTCATCCTGTCCACATGCCCCGGCAGGAGCAGAGCGAGATTGTCTCTTCGCTCCGTTCTCAAGTGCCTCGTCTAGATTTAAACAACTCCAGCAATAAGACCGTTACTGCAAGAAAATTCCACTGCCTACACGTACTTTTGCGAAACCGCTTTTTTTAAAGCTCTTGACGTCCGTTTGTTAATTTTGCCTGAACCTCATCACAAAGGAGACAAGTGAAAGTATCGAATGTGGCCGTGAGCAGCTCAATCTATCTGATGACTTAAAAATAGGAGTAGAGCACTTACCATCACAAAAAGGGGGTTTGCTTGGACTTGCTACAGGGCAGAGTTAATATTTTTGGCTATCCTAACTTCGCATTTCTCTACATTACCGTGCTTGGACTTATTTAAATTTAAACTTGAAGAGAATTTTCAGTGTTTGTAATGCTTTGTTTTGGCACCTATACCCTGTAACTTGCTTACCTGAAAACTGCTGAGATTCTTTCAACCTTGACTCCATCGGGGTTTAAGTTATTTTTAATCTGCAGCTTTACCTCCCGTTTCCAGGCTGGCTATCTCTGATATGAACTACTTTAATTAGTTATGTGGTTATATTATGCAAGCTTGGCCCTTGCTTGGGTAGGAGAGGTTGCATAGATGTCCATGTAAAATCAAGGATAGGCATAAGACAGACCTACCGTAGCAACTAGAATTATCATTTTCTTTTTTTTGCCTAAGTAAAAGGGTCATGGGAAAATAGAAATTCGGCAAACATTGAATTTTCTGGGTTTTTTTAAAAAATCTTTGTTTAAAGGGATTTTACTGAGTCCAAGGTTAGGCTTCAGCAGAACCTGGCCAGGATTACAGGCCAGGAACTCCTGAACCTGCCAATTTTCAAACCCTGGCTGAGTCCGCACAGTGATTAACCCAGCACGTGGGTGCTGCCTGCAGCAGTGCAGCCCGATTGGTACCAGTTTCTATTGTGCTGCTACTGGCTGTGGAACTGAGAAAATGCCAGTTCTGTTGGGTATGCACCATGTTTGGAAAGCTCCCAGTTTCTCAGGAACTAAAAATTATACATGTACTGATTTGAATCCAATTCAGACAGGAAATTTTTTCCCCTGTCAACTTGGAAACTGCATTTTCCTGCCAATTAGAGGCATAATCGTGTCATTTTGCCTGTGATATCCTCAGTCTAATTAATGCAAATGCAAAAAGCTGTGCAACTTGAGCATCTTTGTTTAGTTTGTAATATAAACGAAAGTCCTATCCCTGCAGATGAGTTGCTGCATTACCCAGGTGTTTATGAGCACCACATTTTCTCCTATGCTTGTGAAACAGCACCGAAAAATTATTTCTCAGTGTCATTTTTGAAAGAAAATATTTAGCCTCCAAACCAAG
>NW_010414899.1:9071-14118 GCF_000710305.1 Buceros rhinoceros silvestris
TTCCCTACAAGGAACTGGATTCGATGACAAATTCAGGCCTCACTTACTGTAACTAATGTTATATGTCAGATATGCATAGATTTAAAAGAGAATCTTCCTTCCCTACAGGAAGATATTTTTATCAGAAATGGTTAACATCTGAGCAGACTCAGCGACAATACGCATGGGATGGTCTGTTCAGATACTAACAAGAGAAAAAGCTTTAATAACGGACTCAGATTTAATGCCTAACTGTCGGATGCCTGCAGTAAAGTGGATTTTGTGTTGTCTCTTCTCAGAGCAGCAGTGCCTGGGTTAGTTTTTGGTGTGGTCTTTCATTCTGCCAGAAAATGGCTGTCTACTGAAAGAGAAACTTTTGTAGGAATCTCCACCCCCATGACCAGGGCGGGCACTGAAGCCTAGGCTCGGCTAACGGGGTGATGCCATCACCTTTGCCACGCCCGGGATTCAGGCCTCACTTACTGTAACTAATGTTATATGTCAGATATGCATAGATTTAAAAGAGAATCTTCCTTCCCTACAGGAAGATATTTTTATCAGAAATGGTTAACATCTGAGCAGACTCAGCGACAATACGCATGGGATGGTCTGTTCAGATACTAACAAGAGAAAAAGCTTTAATAACGGACTCAGATTTAATGCCTAACTGTCGGATGCCTGCAGTAAAGTGGATTTTGTGTTGTCTCTTCTCAGAGCAGCAGTGCCTGGGTTAGTTTTTAGTGTGGTCTTTCATTCTGCCAGAAAATGGCAGTCTACTGAAAGAGAAACTTTCGTAGGAATCTCCACCCCCATGACCAGGGCAGGCACTGAGGCCTCGGCTCGGCTAACGGGATGCTGCCATCCCCTTTGCCACGCCAGGGAGGCCGCGGTGGCTTTGGGACTGGTGCCCCGTGCGTGGTGGTGGTCTGGCAGGATGTCGCCTCCTGAGCTGCTCGTCTCTGTGTGCTGGGCAAGCACGGTGCAACGTGGCCGAAGCCTGGGAAGCATTTCTCAGGTGAATGCCCGCTAACGCTCGTAGGCTGCTACATGAAGTGCAGCCAACCCACCTTGGAAAGAAAAGAGAAAGAGCCAAGACAACAGCCCTGTGGAGAAGAGAAGTACCTGATTGTGCCCTCTCTTTGCTGTCTGGGAACCAGCCAAGGAAGACCTGTTCTGGGAAGGTTAAAAGCAAGATTTTGGGGGAATGCAAACTGCAAGAGGAACAGAAGGTGGAAGCACAGAAAGGTGCATGCTGGGAGGTGTCTTGGAGCTCCTAACTTAAGGGTTGGGGTGTTGACCTGGGTTGCAGGTAGGAAGCCAGGAAAACAACTTTGAGCAAGGAGGACAAGCAGGGAGACAGAACTTTCCTGGAGACAGTAGAGAGCAGAGCGGCTGGTTCACAGCGGGTGGGAACTGATGTGAAGGATGAGTTGTAGCAGCTTTTTTGGTAAGTAATCATGAACACTAGTAAAGTCCCTGGCTGTTAACACTGGCTTCTGGTCCCATGCAGGCACTGCTGCCGAGCTCTACAGTTTGAGTAATCTGTACAGCTCGTCTGCACTTGCCACCTATGTCTACAACAGTGAATGTGCTGCCATCAGGGAATTTTCTGCTACCTTGAGCTCAGTGGGAACGATCTGGGCACATCTGTGCTGCTAAACACTCCTTACAGCCAAAGCGAGATGGCTGTATGCGAGTTGCCTGGTGGGAAAAGCCCCGTGCTAACTCCTGAGTTTCGTGCTGGGGAATCATTTACGAGAGTGCTGGCTGTCCCTGGTCATATCAAGGGCTGTGCCAACAGTGTACCATATCAGAGATGAGATTCCCGTGTGATGCCAAGAGCGTTTCCCTGCACAACTAATGCTGCTGACATAGGAATAGTGACTGTTGGGCTTGGGATAAGAGCAGAAGCAGGATCAGCTTGGCTGAGCTCTTGTGGGTTTTATGAACATCTGCAGAAGAGTCTCTTTCTAGTTATTCAGTGGTGGTAGAGAACAAGCATTGGTTGCTCCAAGTGTGTAATTAGGGATTATTCTGATTTCTTTGTTGCAAAGCTCACAGGGTGCAGCAAGGACTGACTGAGCCAAGGAGAACCAGCTGCCTTTCCTGGCTCTGGAGGTTTTCCCGTTTCTAATGAAACCCTGCTGGTATGGGGCTGCGAGGCAAGAGCCTCCTGCTCTGGGTCTGTGAACTTCTCCAGGGAACAGATGAGTTTTCCTCTGGATTTCACTTCATGGCACAATGCCTGGGAGAGGGGCTGGGTGGTCCCATGGTTAGGTCCGAGGAGAACAGAGCACAGCTCTGATGGGAACAGGGTCTCACTGGGGAATTACAGCAGCATCTGTTCACTTCCCACTCTGGCTGGGGTGGGCTGTGGGAGGCTCTCTAACACCCAGTCACACTGTGGTCAGAAGAACAGAACAGCATTTCAGTAAAATAGGAAGTTACAATGCATCGCGCTCTTCACCCAGCATATTCTTGTAAGCGATGGCTTCTCCTGACAGGTACCTGGTTATTCAACGTGATTTCCCCCGTGTTCTCTGCAGGTTTCCCTAAGCAGGGAGACCAGCTCACTAAACGTGGCTATTCTTGTTATTTTTATCCCAGAGCAGCTGAGAGGGAAAGTGACAAAAGAATTCATGGGGGAAGTGGGCCAGAGCGTGAAAAATCCGGTCGTAAAATCCAGAGTGTGTGCAATAAAGTGTCTATACATAACAGGAGAGGAGGGAGGGAGGGAGGGAGAAGCAGGGCTGGACAAAAAGCAGAGCAATGAGCTGTGAAAAGTGACCTGGACCAGACGAAGAAAGTGTAAATCCAGCTGTCAGTGCAATAACATCCCTTGGCACCTCGGTCTGGTTTTCTCTCAAGGGAGGTCATGCCCACAGCTAGCACGGGAGAGCGGTTGGGGCTGGGAGGATGATAAGGTGCCACAGGGTGAAGATAGGTGCTCGGAGCCTCCCAGGGACCCGGGCAGAGCCGGCAAACCCCTCTGCTGCTGGCTACAGTTGCTGTGAACGGTGTTTCCTCTCCGATGATGAAGAACAGGCGCTGCTGCAGGGATGTGGGTTTGGGAAGATGCTCTGGGCTGAGGCGTGACCCATGAGCTCCTGGGGCAGGGCAGCAAACTGCATGACAGGCTCAGCAAAAGTCGGTCAGGAGGAACAGGCTAAGGTAGTTACATGCATGGAACAAGCGTATTGTTAAACGCCCCCAGCTTTTGGGGGCTACTCTGAGCCCGGTGCTGTGTGCCAGGCTCAGAAGAAAGTTTTTTCTTCAGTTCTGTTTGGGGACGGGGAAGGGATCAAGAGCTGGGAACAGAAGGAGACAGAGGGGATACCACGAAGGGAGGTGAAGTGCTTTTTTATATGCATCAAAGAACAAACTGGAGGCATAGAGAGCAGCACACAAGATCCTGCTGGGGTTTCTTTTGGTGCAAGGAAGGAATTTGATTCTGAAACCAAAAGTGAGTGCTAGGACACCTTCTCTGCTGTCTCAGTCCTATGGATGAGGGCTCCAAAGCATGCCTAGGGAAGGAGGTGCTCTCAAAGGGCATAGTGATGCTGTTTTAAGGTATGGAAATGAGAGTGAAATCTTCCATAATTTCTCAGCAGTGAACATCAGAGCTGGCACTAGGGACAAAGGATGGTGATTCCTGGTACCAGGCACTGGGTTTTCAGAGGTCCAATTACTTGTACCCCCGGCCTGTGCTGGATCAGAGATGCATCCATCCAGTGGGGATGAGAGAGAGAAGACTAATGAACACCAGCAAGACCCTAAGGTCTATCTTGAAGAATTTCAAGCAAGGAAGGAAACTATTTTTTTCCCTTTGGCAGCCCCTTCTGAACCACAGGAGGTTCAGCTCTGACGCACTTGAGCTCAAGGAGTAGCCTTGGCTGGCTGTTTGGTGATGAAAGCGTATGGAGGACAGGAGTGGTGTCGCTGTCTGCATTTGGGCTCTGCAGGCTGGTGCACGTGGCCAGGTGGGGTGGGATTCGCTAGTCTGGAGACAGAAGGAAGTTGAAATGCAGTACAGCATGGACCATGTTCTTGAGGCTGATGTTTGCTGCTGTAAGTCTTGTGGCTGTGGTGCTTTAGGGCATCCTCCAGCAGGTACCTGACAGTATGGATGGGCCATCTCTGGCTTATCCCTTCCCATGCACCCAGAGTGATGCCCAGCGCCATCTCCAGGCAGACAAGAGACCCAGAAGACCTCCCTAGAAATCAGCCTCCAGGCAAAAATGAACATGATGAGTGCGGGGCACGCACCTTGGTCCACCTCTGAGCCTGTCCACCCCTGGGAAGCAGAGACACAGCTCTGCTCCCTGCGTCTGCTTTAAGGTGAGGTGGTCCATGCCCCGAACCTCACTGACTCGCGCTGGGAAAGCCACTGGCTTGGGAGTGGACATTGCCAGTTTAGAACCCACTTGACCCAATCAAACAAACAAGCAGGAATTCTAATTCGCTGTTTCCCATCTTTCAGCGTGCGGCTTATCGCAGGTCACTTAAGGCGCTTTCTCCTCATCTTTGCCCTATCATCCTCAGTCTTACCCAGGTCACAACATCCATGAGAGATGCTGGCAAAAGTTCATGGAAGCCCAGAGGACATCAGATAGGGATAGAAGACACTGTCCAGAACCAGGGACTGGAATCTGCCACCCATCTTTGGAGCAGCTGGAATCAGCTCACACTACAGATATTAGAAAATTGTATTTAGGGTCTTAGTGGGAAAGAAACTTTACAATGTCATGAGGCGGTGGCAAATCCTATACGGCCAGATAGAGTGGTCCCATGGGAATGGGCGGGGGCTGTCAAGCAGCCACCCAATCTGTGTTTAGTATGCACAGTACTTTTCCGCTGGCAAGGACGTGTTTCTACCTTTATTTTTGAGGATTGGCTTCCCTTACCATGGTTAGTTTAGTGGATGTGTTCTACAACCTTCCTCAGCCACTCCAAGTCCAAGTGTCTGGTGGATCCCAAGAGGTGTGTATTGCTCATTGCTAAGTCCATGCTGTACTGAAAATCTCCCAAACAAGCTGCTAGCTGGTCTTCTAAGAAATCCTCCTCACCT
>NW_010414899.1:14212-18317 GCF_000710305.1 Buceros rhinoceros silvestris
GAACACAGTTCCGAAGGGAGAGAAAAAGGCTCGAGACCAGGGGAGAAGAGAGGAAGAGTCATGGCTTGGCACTGGAAAAAGGCTCCTAGGCTTGCTCCTTGATTGACCCCTATACCTGGATGGGGCTGAAGCGTCTGAACATCTCCGTCATGACATCTGCATGGCTTGTATAGGCACAGTACTGCAGAGAGGGTCTCGTGAAGGTCCGAAGAAGTCAAACGGGCTGTCAGCTTCAACCCACGCCTAATCAGCAAACCTTTTCCAAAGTAAGGTGTTTCCTCTGCGTGTCAGGGAAAGCAGTGAGTGACAACCTTTCAAGGGGACACAGAAGCAAACGTTTGGCATAGGAACAGGGCTGGAAAACGTACGCAACTACTGCAGTGTGAAAGGAGATTGGGCAGAACAAACCTCATCCAGACAAGACTGTGAAGAATTGCAGATTTACAAGTTGGGGAGATCAGAGGAACCGTCCATGCCTTTCAGGATACTTTATTTCCAAGTATCTGCAACCTTTATTCGTGATAAAGACTGACTTTGACTGCCATCTGAGATCATTTAGGCTGAACTGGAGAAATCGAGAAATGGTATCCTAAGAACCAAGGAATTTATGTGGAGGAGAATGATTATTTAATCTTTGAAGTTTGTAAGCCTTTACCAGTAATTTCTGTTTATTTTATCCTATCTTTATCCAATGAATAAATAACACTGGGAGGAAGGAAGTCTTTCTAAAGGATCCAACCTCCTTTCCCCATTCAGCTGAAGAATTTAGAGATTGCAATAAATATGCTTTTGAATCCAGAAGAGGTTTTTCAACAGAGCTAAGGCAGGCCAACACTAACACTCCTAATCGAGTAAAGACAGACATCTTAAAGTCATCAATCTAAAACCTTCCATGCCATGTTTGTACATCAGAAAGAAGATTGCCAGGTATAACCTCAAAGCCCAGAGCCATCCCCAAACATCTTGGTAATGAAACAGAAGTCTGCTACGAGGGTCTTCTTTGGGGTAGATATTAGCAAATTTGTCTAGAACTGACTGGAATGCTTTCTGATAGGCTTCTTTTTTTTTCTTTTTCATTAAAAAATGCTGATTTAATTGGAACTGAAACTTTCCATGGGAACATACCGATTTCAATAGAACTGCAGTTGAGAAAAGTTTCTCAGGTTCCAAGCTGAATTTGTGGTCAAAAGCAGAGAGGAAGGGAGTTTGTGTACCGTTTCATCTGAGCCTGGTGGAGATATGAATATTCCTTAGCTATGAATACTGGCTCTAACAAAGCAGAGCAGCGATGAAGACTAACCAGGTACCGGGCTCTGTTCGTTTGGCTGGGCAAGGCTCTGGGCAGCCCGCTGTGGCTCAGCCCAGCTTCGGGCAGGGTTGGTGCCTTCCAGCCTGTGTGATTCTGCAATAACAGGGGTAGACATGGGCTCGCTTGTGGCGGTGGTTGGATGAGGCTGAAACAGAGGTGTGAACTATGGTAGGCCACTTAAGTGACCTGCCTACCGACTGGCCAAGCAAAAGTAACGGCATCTGCCCCATTCTCTCTGATTTTCTGTGAAAAAATTAATGATTTAATATTTTTTCCCTCAGTTGAAGGTTCTAAGAATAAGGAAACCATTTTATTACCCATCCCATTGAATAGAGGGAGAGTGACAACCTGTGAGGGACCCACCTCCAATCTGCCCACGGTTCTTCCCTGAACTCTTGTCCTGGTCATGGTGCTCCTCGTGTCACGCAGAGAACTGGCTCCACCTGCAAACACATCTGCCTGACTGGACAGAGAGAGCAGCAGGGTCATTGAGCACGTCATGCCTAAATTCCTTGAGGGTTTCCAGAAGAGAAAAGTGGATGAATTCCCAGCGTGCTCTGTCACCGATTTATGTAGCTTGGATCCATAACTGCTAAACAATGAGTGATCAGGGTTTGTTTGACAGCCCAGTCTAAACCTTCGCACATGTTAATGTTAGGACATATTTTTGTTCTGATGTAGAATTCTGCTGTGATCTGGCTGTGCTTGCAGGGGCAAGTGGGGGATGGAAATTTCTGGTTGCAACCAGGGCTTTCAAACCACCGCAACATACAGCAGGTGCTTATTTTTGCGGCAGGAAATGGCAAGTGCCATGTCCCAGTGAGGCCAGACTGATTTCCTCAACCCAGCCACCTTCTACCCACCTCTTCCCAGAGCCATCCTTCACCTCTGGGTGAGGGGAGGCCAGGCTTCTATCGAACCACATAAATCACATTCCCCATCTTGTTCAGGTAGAAATAAATAATAAACCTAAAAGGCTGGACAGGGAAGAATCAGGCTGGAAGTTGCATGTTGCAACAAACACGGTTCAGTCTATGTATCCCCAGCACAACAACGGCACCGTCCCAGTGCGCTGGCTGGTGCTTTGCAGGCCAGCATGTTAGAGGTTTGCACAGAAAAAGTTTATAGGTTTCTCAGCTAACATCTTGACAGCCCTTTTTTGTGTCCAGCTCTGCTCATCACGCTACCTGTGTCCCTGCAGGAGGTGTTTCCATACGCAGCACAGCCCTGCTCATGCTGCATCACAATCCAAGCCCAGGCATGGGCAGGGCCTGAGTTATAGATCTCATGGTGCAAGCTCTAACTTCTATCCCCTGAAGCAGGACAAGCCCTTTGGGCTGCACAGCTGCGATTCTACATGACTAGAGGTAAGCTAGTACGTGCAGGACCTGGCCTGTCCACCCACGAGCACTTCCCATCCGGGAACGAGCTTTGTAAATCCAGTTGCATTTTACTGAGCAGCTCCCTGACAGGTTCTGGAAGTGATGAAAACATGTATCAGGGTGATGAAAATGCTCGTGGCCAGGCAGGCTGTGGTGGCTGCAGCCTGTCTCCCAGAGCAGGGCCCCTGGGGGCTGCTGGAGGGGAGAACCAAAAGACTCAGAGATAACAGAACTTTAGCATCACTACAAGGTCAGCGCTGCAACACGTGGGGGCACATATCAGTGACCAGAGAGGTGCATTTGTCAGGTCTCTGTGCAAGCTGCTTTTAACCCACTGAGGCCAATGGATGGGACTTTTTCTTGTTGGCTTGTGCTGCTCAGCTCTTGATCTCTCTGATCTTGCTCTTGGCACCTTCCATCCTCACTCTTCTGACCCCCTATAAATGGTTGCTGGTCTTGAACATAGAGAAGACTCTTTTCTCTCCTATCTATGTACTGCTCCCAGGATATTGGCAAGATACAGCAGAGGGTGTCTACCGAGGCACACCTTGGCGTGGAACATCGCACTGGGACACCCGCATGGCTCAGGAACTCCAGCAGGTATCAGCCATTAACACACGCCCACAGAAAAGAACCCCGAACAATTCAAGGATGCCTCAGAGCTTGCCTTTTCAGTCAGTTGAGAGATGCAGCTGGAGATGGGCTGGCACTGCCACCTGGTGCAAGTTTCCAGGAATTAACCGTCTGTGAGCAGCTCCAGCAGGAAAACACTTGCCTGAGGTTTCATAACTGTCCACAGCAATACTGGACTGAATGGCTCAGGGAGAGATCACCTCGATCCTCCGCATTTTCCAGCCTGATTCTCCCCTTAGAAATATTTGGGGCATCCAACAAAGAGTTGCCGAGTGCAGGGATGGAGAAAAGAAAGAAACGTGATCAGCAGTGGCGACCGGACCCCTGATTTTCATAGGGAGCATCTGAATCTGTGGGGTTGCTAAAATTTGCCTAACTTTCGTCTTTAGGAGAGATGATATTTTAACTTTCCTATTTAAGATGGAGAGCTGAGTGACCCTGGGAAAAAACAGTTTTGCTTCCTATTCATGGGGGCAAAAGAATACAGAAGTCCCTACGTAAGACCCAATAGCCAAATTTTTGTTTCGCTGCTTCTTGTCTGGCCAAGGGGAAGGGCGGGCCACGCTCACAGGCATCAGCACAGCTCAGCCAAAGCAAGGGGTTTGCTGGGGCTCTGCGTGTCGTGGCACCAAGTTAAAAGCAAACGTCTGGCACTAAAAATCCAAATGAAGTTATTTGATTTGAGTTTTCCGGGAAGAAAAACAAACAAAAAATGGAATTACTTGAGCACAACCACAGCTTTTTCTCAAAGCTTGATTTTGCAAAACTTGCCTTTCCTGCT
>NW_010414900.1:0-10254 GCF_000710305.1 Buceros rhinoceros silvestris
ACAAGGGAAGGTTTGGCTAACCCAGGACAATCAGTCCAACCGCTTCAGCCGGGTTATGCAGAGGAAGGGCAGAGTGCGAGTGGGGAGCAGCCCACGCAGAGCACGGCTTGTGGAGCCCTCCAAGGGCTCTGGGCCAGGCCACAAGGAGGGAACTGAAAACCAAGAAAGCTGCTCACACCGGCCAAATATAAAGTACAAGCCACAAAAGCACCAGAGTCCTTGACACATCCCTGTCCGAGAGAGGTGCCAAGGGTGTGTTCTTGGACCTGCCTCTTGCAACTGTGCTGACAAAACCCGCCCCCCTTACCTGCAAACACAGCACATGGCCATGGCCATCCTGGGAAAAAGGCTGGAAGTGGGTCACCAAGAACAACCCAGGTGTGCATTTACCCAACCCAGAGGCTCTCCAACCTACGCAGAGAGCTTTTCCACAAAGAAGCTTCATGCAGAGATGGGGGATGAGCCACACAGAAAAAAAAAAAGAAGGTTGGTGACCCTTTTGTGCATGAAGCTGTGTGGCATTGAACAGCAGCACGGAAAGGGGGGAGAAATAAAAGCCCGTGAACCAGAGGGATCGCTATGACTCTCTCTTCACTCCTTTGAGCATTGGTTTCTAACAACTTACCTCCCCACCTCGACCCAGGGCAATCTCCTCTCGCCCCGCGCCGCAGGCTCTGGCAGTCTCCAAGTCATGCACCACATGTACCGCAACCAACAGAAATCAATTCGTGATGAATCAGGCGGTTCCTTGGTGACACAGAGTGCCACTTTTCACAAGGACTGCCTGGAGATCACGCAAGTACCTCCTCCAAGCAAAACACTTCAGAGAGCCTTCGCAAGCAATTAGCATCCCCGAGCTCCCGTTGGGGAGTGTGGGGCGTTAAAGGGAATGCGCTCTGCGCCAGCCCAGAAATTCAGATTGGTTTGTTGACGCAGGGAGACCAGTGTTCTCCTTGATTGTGAGATGCTCCCAGTTCCCAGGGAAGGGCACAGGAGTCTCCTGCAGAAGGAGCTGGGTTTGCTCCATTTACGTAGTCCTTCTCAGGGGACTGTGCCCACTCCTTGGTTTTGCCGAAAGAAGGAGCCATCTTTGGTTCTCAGCTCTTCCCATCACCTCTGGGGCAGGCCTGGCCATCCTCACAGGCTCCATCCAAGCTGTTCCCACCCCAGGAGACTGGGCAGTGTGGTTACCAGCCTCAGTAGACAGAACACACTCTCAAGCCTTGGCAAGACACCAGCTCCCCTCGAGTCCACGGGAATAGTACATCCTCAGACTCCCTCGCTGATTCGTGCCTTCGTAACGGACTTGTGCAAGTTTGTCCTGGATGACTGGTGGCGAAGGAATGAACCTTCATTGCCTCACACGCTATTCACCAGTGCTTCAAAGCCACAGGCCATCCTTTTTCACTCCCATCAGCTGTTTTATACCCTCCTTCCATTCCTGGAGTGGTGGCTTGCGGCACCCCCTGCTGCCCAGCCAGGATGGGGGTAATCATGCCAGCACAAACGCTAAGATGTGTAACTAAAGCAAATTTAAATCCTAAAACTTGCTCTGGGTTTAACGAACTCCTTTCATTTAGGTCAGCAACGGGTCAAGCCAACCATACGGTGCCTTCATCAGACCTGGTGGAGGGCCCAGGGAGAGTGGTGGGAGGATGGGAAAGAAGCCTTTGGATCCTAATTAAAGCACGACCTGGCAGAGCTCTGCTACCACCTTTCCAACACCTTCCAAACTGCTTAATCATGGACAAATGGGCCTCTGTAATTACAGCGGGAAGTGATTTATCTCGGGGTCCAGAGATTTAGTAGCACGACCTGAAGAGAAAGCCAGTGTCAGCAAGGAGGAGAGCTAACTTGCAGGGGGATCTCGGAGCCTTGCAGCCAAACCCCGGGTCTCTAAATCCCTCCCCAATCCATTCCAGAGCCGGTAAACATGATGTTCAGGCGTGTCAGCAGACCCCGCCAGGGATCGTCTGCTGTGTGCTGTCTGGCACCAAACAGCTCCAGGAGGGAGCAGGGACATCCCTGCGAAGGGAAGAGAAGGACAGCGGCAGGTAGGAACTGCCTGCCTTCTCCACGCGTGGCCAGTTCTGCCCTGGCTCAGCAGTCCAGTCCCACTGCTGTCTGGTTTTGTCTCTCAACACAAATGGAGATGTTTCTCCTGGGCTGGAAGGGTCTTTCACCACTGGACTATCCCAGGTGGAAGTGCTTCATGCAGCATCTGTTTTTTATTACCACCTCAGAGAGCCAGATGGGCCATGGGGACACTGGTCACAAATACCCAGGGAAAGCGGTGGAAAAGGGCTCGTGCAGCAGCTCCCCTCCTCTATATTCATCACCTGCTTCTGCCAACAGCTGGAGAAGGAATTCCTCAGCCTCACCAGGGTCTTGCCTCAGCGACTGCAGTTAAGTCAATATTCATTTGCTGTCTGTGGCAGCTTTATTTAGGTGCTCAAGAAAACAAACACTCCTGCACCGGGAAAGGCAGGTTTTGACTTAGCAACCTCTCCGATGACACGCTGCAGAAAGGACCAGGGCACATCCTGCAACCCGGGGAACTGCGTGCTGGGGCTTTGGTCAGGAAGATCAGCGTAAAGTTTGTTGCTGTGCACGGTGTCAGCAATGTAGACTGAGCAAAAGGGCCTGCAGCCAGCATCCCCAGCTCAGTCCTGCTCAACACCTCCTACATGCAAATGGGCACGAGGGCTTCATCTGAAAGCTCAGCATGAATTTTCTGTCTCTAAAGCATCTCCAAGGAAAACGGAGCACAGAACTCATTCATGACAGGCAATCACAGAGCTGATTTCCTAGTCCCTGGCTCAGTGTCCCTCAAAACCAAGATGACAATCATTTCCCTCAAGCTCTGGGTTTGGAATTAAGTGCCACATCTTGCAAAGCGTTCGGGACCCAGAGCAAATTCAAGGGGCTGGATGCTTCTGCCAGGCTGCCCCAGGCAGAGCCACTGCCCGTAGCCACCAGCGCTCTCTCTGCTGCCACAGAAGAACTCTCTGGCTACAGTCTCCCCGTTTTTGCTCAGAACATCCTCCCACGCAACTGTGAGTTACAAGTGAGGGACAACATGCCCTGAACTACCCACAGCTGGGCCAGCCATTATTCTTCAGAGCAGCTCCTCCTTTCCAGCTTAAAAGGAGGAGGAAAAAAACAAGGCATGAAAAATCCCTCAGCATATTGTCACTGTCACACCAAGAAGCCCATGAAGACGAGATGCTGTTCCCATAGCTGCCGCACACATGTGAGGAAGGGAGCTGAGGCCAACAGAGCTCACATCTGTCAAACTATCTCACACTTCGGACACCTCACAATCAGCCACGGGATGCTGAGATCCACTACTACCTACCAAAAGCCGGGGTCGTGGTTTTGAGCCCATGTAGTAGATGGGATTGGAGGCAAACAGAGCTGAAACGATCTGTCAGGCGGTGCAGGCAGCCCGCAGCAAAGGCAGGGTTAGAGCCAAGGGCTCCCGTCCCCCAGCCCAGGCAGCTGTGGTCAGCCACACGGAGAAGCCAGAGCTCCCAAGGGATGTTTCAAAGCGAGCTGGATAAACGCTGCTGCTGCTGAACAGCCCTCTCGCAGGCATTTACAAACACAGGCACTGACCGTGAGGAGTTTATCTGGCAAAGAGCTTTCTCTTGCACTGGGCACTGCCAGGGGTTTTTCAGTGCAGGAGGCAAACTCCAGCTCAGAGGTTCTGCCACATCCAGAACTACAAGTGGAGCAAAACCTGATACCAACACCATGCACAAAGCCTGTGGATGGGCACTGCTGGCACCCACCACCACCCCACTCCCGGCAGACGGCTAAAACCCGGGTTCACTGCAGGGAGAGAGAAGCAGCTCACGCAATAAGCAGCCTTAGAGCTGCAGACCACCTCTCCTGGCAGGTTTGCGTGAACAGGGTCTTGGCTGCACACCCTGGAAATCCCTGCAAGTGGCAACCCACGTGCTCGGTGGGAAGCAGCTCAGTCCTTTGGATTAAGCTGGCAGCAGCATTAGAAATAAAAATCAGAAGCTTCTCTTACACCCAAAATCAGCAGGTTTATGCACTTTTAGAAACCCTTCCTCTGAAGGCTGGACTAGATCAATACAGAGATAGAAAGCACAAACAAAATACAGTCAGCAGTCCTTTGTCTTATTCCACACAGGATCACATGCAAAAAAAAAACCCCACCAGAAAAAGACAACCAAAAAACCATTACAGTCAGGAAAGCAGAGCAGGAACAATGAATTCTTGATTTTCCGTATTTTATTTTCCCCACCAGCAACTTCCAGATCAAAACCACTCAGTTTACAAGCAGGAGCGAGTGTGTTTTGCCCCCCCAGCTCAGGCCGGGGTCTGCAGGTCAAGCTGAGCCCGTTCCACTTCACACACCACCAGAGCTCCCACCCGAGACCCTCCCATCAGAGCTGCGACTCCCACCTCCTCGTTAACGCGCAGGGCAGGGGAGGCTCCAGTCCCTCCTCTACAGCTGCAATCTGCCCTGCAAACAAAATTTAAACAAACAAAAAAACCCTCAAACAACTTCATCTGCCTCGCTACAGACAATTCCCCAAGTCGCACGTGTTAGGGAGCTGGTGCTGGGGACCCCAGCCATGAGCCGGCACCTGATGCTTTAGCTGCAGCCCCTCTGCTCTAGGCAGAAGACATCTCCATGGTGTGTCCAGAGCTGGGACCAGTGCCACCTGCACGCTTATTAAAGGTTAATGAAGAGGATGGGAGTGCAGACATCAGTGCCCTCTGCTGGGACCAGTCAGCAGGGTCTGAGGAGGAGCGTTGGGCACCCTGTGCCGCTCCCAGCAGAGCTTGGGGACCCCAGGTTGGTGCAAGATCAGTGCGATACTTGCACCAGAGACTCCCCAGGCACTGCAAAGTTCCTTTCCCCTAGCTCTCCATCACCATCCCACTGCACCGCCTCCCTCCACAGCCCCTTGCACACGAAATTCTGTTTCAGACTTGTGCCATCAGGCAGGAGGAAATCAAATGGTCTGATCAGGGAGCATTAGGATTAACACGCCTTGGCCCGCTGCCTGGCCACCGAGCCAGGCTCCAGCCGGGCTCAGCGCATCGCAATCTCCTCGGCCAGGCACCTCCGCGGCTCAGAGCTGAATCGAGTTTGACAGTGCTCAGGAAAAGATCCCAAGGGAATGGAAAGGAAGGGGGAAGGTGGGCTTTACTATTTGTAAAACCACTTTCAGTTTGACTGCATTAGCTTTGCCTTAGGCTCCAGAAGATGACGAAAGCCAGCCAGTAAGAGAGGGGGAGCGGGGACTGGGGGAGGGAGAGGGGGCATGGCAACGGAGGAGAAAGCTGTAATTGCAATTGCTGGAATTCACTTTTAACGCTAGCTGCTGAATACAGTAAACACACGCTTGAGTCCAGGGAATAAGCATTGATTTTTTTTTTTTTGCAAGTGTTCCAGTGAAAAGCTTCAAATCAATCCTGTTCTGTCAGACACTTTTGCCTCTTGGACTCCAATTACTCACCCTCCACATCAACCCCTCCCCTATCCCTCCTTCAACAGGTTCTCCTGAAAAAGCTTCAAATCAATCCTGTTCTGTCAGACACTTTTGCCTCTTGGACTCCAATTACTCACCCTCCACATCCACCCCTCCCCTATCCCTCCTTCACCAGGTTCTCCTGATGCTGAAGGAGCGCTGTTCAACCAGGCATCCCACCCCACGCCCACCAACGGGGCCAGGAGGAGCTGGAGGGGCCTTCAGGAAGCCAACGTGACAACCTGGGTATGCAAGAGACATCACCTGCAAAGTGCACGTGGAAGCGAGGGGCAGCCAGACTGTGGAGAGAGTGCATGTGTGCGCGGGCTTCTTCCTCATCACGGCTCCATACTCATCAGGCGAAATGTCTGGAGGGTTCAGCCAAGCTCGGCACAAACACACACTGCTTTGTTTCCCTCTTGCCTCCACCCACTCCACAGGGATGTCTCACGGTGAGGGGCTGAAACCCTGGGCTGGGCATGGGACACACAGGGACTTTTTGATGCTTTGAACTGAACCATCAGAACCTGCTGCACAGGAACACCAAGGACTCAGTGCTGGTGGGAGCCTCCTATCCAACCCACCTCCCAAAAAGGAGGGAAGAGCTGTGTACAGGAACACAAGCGTGGCCAGCCCTTCCCTTGCTCAGGTAATACAAACCACAGTGAGTTCCCAGCAGATGAGCTTCAAAGCGAGGGGGAAAAAAGAAAAAAAAAACCCTTAGCCAGGGAACAACTCAACGCTCCTCTGACGACTTCTGCAGAGACACGCTGTAAAGATTTTACAATAAGCGTGGCATTGACTTTGATTGTCTCTCTGTGTCTAATTCGGGAAGATAAGATGTGTGAGAGAAGAATCGCTCATGAGCTATCTGCTGTAGAGGTTTGAGGCTTCCAAGGACTCTACCCCCTGGATGGCAGCATTTTATTAATCTGCTCCAAGAACAGAGGAAGGACTGTTAGGTAGAGAACAACTCCGGATTGTGGATAGGGACAGCAAGCCCCATCATCACACAAAAGATGAGACGCGTGCGGTCTCCAGCAAATGCGAGGTGAGGCACAGCTGGTTATTTGCTATGTTTTAATTTCAGGTGAGCTTCAAACAATGGCTCCTCTGCTCCTGTAGCAAAGGGAAAGCTTTAGCTCCCCATGCTCATCACACACTCCTGCCATAGAGGCAGAGCAGTACAGTGCTCTGGCAGGGAAACACCCTGCGTCACCCACCCACACCGAGGAGCAGAGCTGTCCTTAGTCACGCTGGCAGGAACTGGGCAAGTGCATCTCACTAGAAGTGTCCTGGGAGAAAACTGGGCTCCGTGCTTCTCCCAGATGGACATTGATGGAAGCAGACACTCACACCCCATGGGCTCCTGCCACACGTGCCCTCCTTTTCTTGCCTACCTGTTTGTCCCACACAGATCCCTCCTGGCACAGAGGATCTGCTTTCGCATCGCTGACTGCAAGCGTGAGGAAGAGGCACCATTGTGGTGACGTGACCTTCAGCTATTCGCGGGCTAGACATTTCCTTCTGACAGCTCCCACATTCACCTTCAAATTATATGTACCGTATATGACTGTTAAGAATAATCACTGTATTTGTAGTGGTGTGTTAGGCACCAAATTATGTAGAGGCAAAGCGATTAGAGAGCAGAACAAAGTGGTTGTTCATGCAGCTAATGGCCAAAGTACCACTATTTTCTATCAAGACAATTTGCAGCAAGCGCAGCATCTTCTCACTCCCGGCCAGGGGCAACATTGCGTGAAATCTTCAAAAACAACTATGTTATCAGAAGTCTCGACAGCAGAGCTCAGAGGGGGTTGTAACAGCCTTGATAGTTTTTAATTCTTCTCACCCCACCGCCTTTCCTTCGTCCCAAGTGCTTTCTGCTCCGAGCTTCGACTGCGCGCCGCTGCAGCAGAGTTGTGTATCTAGTGCTTAATGGCGTAAAAACTTCTGCTGACTGCCACCTTTAGAGAAAAACCTGCTCTTTAACTTTGTTTACTAAAAGCCAAAATCAACTATCCATCTCAATTCGCTGTCCTACAAGCCTTCAGCCTGTCTCAATGCAGAGTCTCATTTCCCAGGAGGAAGCCTCGATATGCTCAAACCTTACAAAGAATCCATGTCACTGTCACCAGAGCTTTGTCACCGCCTCCAGGTCCACCCAGTGTCTCACACAACAAAAGGTCAGTGCTGCACCAGGTCCAACACAGTTCCAAACCTTCAGCCCACCACGGTTAACAGCTTTTACCTATGGATCTTCTCCAAAAAGCCAAGCACCTGCCTTCTAAAGCTCACCTAGGTCTGAGTGAGAGGGCACTGTGCCCTTCGAAATAATGGACCATAATCAGCACAGCCAAACCAAGAGGGAGATTAGTATTACAGATTGTCCCATGGGGTAAAAAGGAAATGCCAGAATTCTTTCTAGGGAGATGAGGAATCTCAGGCAGCAGCTTGTAGCAGGGCTGGAGAAGCCATGGTGCAGTAGCTGCGGGAAGGAAGGGATGAAGCACTGGAAGTGAGGGAACAGGAATGCTGGTGCCCTTGATAGCTCTCCCTCCAAGGTTGATGGAGCTGCCAGGAGGTACAGCATGTTCTCTCCTATTGATCTATCAATGTCTGCTTTACAGAGAAGGGATTACTCACTTCTGATAACATAGCAAGGTTGCCACTGATGAAAATCAATGGATCTGAGCTCCCCAGCCTTCATCTAATTAGATCACCCTGTAAATACGTCGGGAACAGAGAAGAGACATTCTCCACGACCACCTCTGCTCTGTGTTCCTCTCTCCATTTTAGACAAGTATCTTCCTGGGATTATCAAGATAAATGGCCTTGATCAACAGACTTTTACTGTCTGTTCTGTAGCCAAAGAAACGTGCACTTCTCCATCACCTTGGTCCGCAGCTGGTGAAGCCAGCCAGGGAGGGAAGGACGCTAGAGATGTGTGAGGAAATTACCGGCAATTAGCTTTGTGGGAAGGTGGATTGGATTAAGACTGAGTGTGAGATCAGGCAGCTTTTTACAAGCTAAATAAGCAATAAGCAGTTTGAGAGAGAGATTTCTCGCACTGCTTACAAGGCCAGCCAAGGCCAGGTTAATTAATCTCCCTTTCCAGCTGCCCCTTCTCACTAGGGCTTGTTCTTCACTTCCAGAAAAGCACCCAAGACAGCTGCTTAGATCTCTCCCATAGCAGGGTGAGGAAAACAAAGGCATAGATGAAAATTGCTTTAGAGCTTAGCCTCTGAGAAAACAGAACATGCCAGTGCTGTAATTGGGACTAGGCATGTGAAATAGAACCAGATCTTTGACTGGTGCTTAACCAGTCATAGTAAATAAAAATAACAGTAATCCCTTCCCACGTTTACAGAAAACAGGCAAAGAAAAGGCAGGCCTATTTTTCTGGAGCTCACAGAAGAGGTTGGTTCATCTCTCTCAATCCTCACACAAAGGCAGACCTCAGGCACTGACCGGGCTTCTGTCTGTGCTAAAACCAGCAGCATTGCCCTGTCAGAACAGACACTTCTCCCCCGGGGAGAGCTCATACCCAGCACGACACGCCACTACAGTGTTCCATGAATTGCTCACAGCTATTCAGACCCAACAGCCAGGGCCACGATACAGAATGTCATCGGCACAGCCGATGTGGTGGCACAGCCCCCTGCCAGCAGCCGGGTGAGCGACATGCCAACACTTCCATTTGGAAGCTGCCCTGCCCCCTCCTCCTCCAGAGGCGTTTTAAGGCATTCAGTACAGTGCTAAATTCTCAGGCGCTCCTTTCAGCCGAAAGGTTCCCAGCAGCGTTTGCTTTAACTTGCCATTCACAGTGCAATTAGAGCTGCGAGCGCCTCCGCCAGTCCTCGACACAACTGCTGCCTCCATCCTCTCCTCTCGAGGAGGCAGCACACCTCAGCTCCTTTCCTGGCACAAAACAGAAGGCAAAAAGCGCAGTGGGCACCAGCTCCAAACATCTCCATAGCTCTGCAGCAAACCGAGAGCAAATCCGGCAAGCTGTGGTGCCACACCGACACGCCAGACTCCTGCCCACGGAGAACTGTGGAAAGCTGGAGGTCTCCGAGTTCACTGGTGGTTTGGGAATAGAGTTGATGGGCAGCATGATCTATCCGCCTGTCCAGAAACATCTGTCAGCAGCAGGATCTGCCCTGTCCCAAAAGAACAACTGTGCTCTCAAAAACCCCCGAAGGACGTAATCCAAAGACCAAACAAAACAAGCAGCAGGTCAGAGGGTTGTGAGGGCTCCTGGGACAGCTCCTCAGTCACAGAAGGGTCTGCAGATACAGAGGCGCTGGCAAACCTTGTCGCACAGGAGTCAGGCCACCAAACCCACTGTCTTCCACCTCTTCCAAAGACCCCCTTCCAAGCACATCTGATCTGTCAGCCCCAGCACACTCTGCAGCACCATGCAGTTAGTCTCTGTGCAAGAGGAAGGTGCCAAAGACTTGAGTCACCACGTTCGCATCCCTGCCACAGCCTGGCAGGTCCATGCAAGCTGGGGACGCAGGGAGGGAGCACAGTCTTCGTGCACGCTCCTCAGGATCTGGGCACAATCTCCAACCCACTTGCTGAAAGACGGATGAGTACTGGGGAGGAGTAAGACACCTGTAGGAACAGCTCTTCCGCCTCAGCAGGGGTGAGCTAGAGGAATTGCTAAAATATGTTTTTCTCCGGGATTTTGCGAGGGCTCTGCTGGCAAAAGGACAGGCTGCCGCTCCAGGGAAAG